>NC_064642.1:488832312-489135343 GCF_023864345.2 Schistocerca serialis cubense | reverse complement strand
GTACGAGCGTGTAAAATATTTAGGTTCATTTTGCTTTTCATTTAGTAGATATCCTTTTTTTTTTAAAAAAAAGGTGAAAATGGCTCTGAGCTCTGTGGGACTTAACTTCTGAGGTCATCAGTCCCCTAGAACTTAGAACTACTTAAACTTAACTAAGGACATCACACACATCCATGCCGAGGCAGGATTCGAACCTACGACTGTAGCGGTCGCACGGTTCCAGACTGTAGCGCCTAGAACCGCTCGGCCATCCGGGCCGGCTAGATTTCCTTTTAATTGATTGTTTGTATAATTATTTTCAATTGTTATTATTATTATATGTCAGTGCTTAAACACAACAGTTTTATCGTCGACCTACAACAAAATTTGCTGTGGGACGTCAGCCCCTCCGAAGCAATTAAAGACGTGTTATTCAGATTCTTTTGGTGGAAAACCAGAGCATCGCTGATATTCGTAGGCTCTTAAAAATAATGTCTACGGAGACCTGGAAGTGAACAAAAGCACGGTGGCTCATTGGGCGAGGCTTCTGTTGTCATTGCAACAACGTCGTGCAAACCTCTCCGATCTCCCGCGTACCGGCCGCACACTGCTGTGACTCCTGCAGTGTTGGAACGTGCAGACTTCCTCATTCTAGGTGGTCAACAGATCACTATTAAACACCTCGCTGCAAGGCTGGACGCCTCTGTTGGTAGTGCTGACACACTCATCCACCAGTAGAGATACTCAAAGGCGTGTGTCCGCTGGGCTCTCCTCCGCCTAACCATAAACAGCAAGGTAACAGCTTGCGCATTACGAGGCTGATGGTAACAATTCTTTGTAGAACATCATCACAGGCGACGAAACATGGCTTCATCATTTCACACAGGAAACAAAACGGCCATCCATGGAGTGGTGCCACACCGCCTTTCATTCTCAGTTGATAAAGTCATGGCGACCGTCTTTTGTTTGATATCCTCCATCATGGTGCAACTGTCATCTCTAAAACTTATTGTGTAACCCTCAGGAAACTGAAAATATCGACTTCAACCTGTACATCACCACAAACGTGGAAATGTACTTTCTTTCTCCGCGATGTCTTTGCATCCGAGGGAACCACATAAAACTTTATGGTACTGTTCTTGCTCATTCACCGTACAGCTCGGATCTCGAATCTCCGGCTTCCATCTGTTTGGCATAGTGGAAGACGTTGTCGATGCAGCAAGACGATGGCTCCGACGTCGACCAGTAGAATGGTAGCATGTGAACATACAAGCCCTCCCAGAAAGGTGGTGTACGGCCGCTGCTATGAACAGAGATTATGTTGAAAATTAGGTTTTGTAGCCAAAAGAGCGGGGAGTAATATAGTGTATACAGTCCCGAATAAGACCAATCTGTTTCCAGAAAAGAAGTTGTAAGTGACGTGTAATGAAGTGGTGTTTATGAAATGAGTGGAACCCTGAGCTGTATCCTGATGGCTAAAAGAGCCACTCGCAAATGGAAATGCTGTCTCACATTAAAATCAAAGTAAAAGATTGGATCCCCACCAACGCTAGCCACACGACAAACAAGAGGTTCGACTGCGTTGGAAAATTAATTAATTTAACCAAAATAAAAAACTCATAAACAACATTCATTGTAACGCCACCCATAAAAATAGGATGTAATTATTAATATAATCCAGGGATTGTTCACATGAATCAAATATTAAAATGAAGTAAAAAGTTTCTGAAGACTGAATAAGAGCAGCTTGCAACAACATTTCTGAAAACAAGATCTATTCTAAAGAGTTTGCTTTAAATAAAAAGGGAACGCTAATTATTGGACCCGTGCCCATGGAAACGGTATGGATGGGCTAACAAGGAAACAGAAAGGTGAATGGCGTAGGTAAAAGAGACGTAACATCGGTACACTGGCTAAGACTTGAAACAAAATTATTTATTTCTTAAGACATTGATATAGTTGCTGTTGACTGACGTACGTACGATTGATTGTGAAACTCTATACAGTTCACAACAGAATCTCTTAATTTAGAATGGCGGCGGTAATTACAGGGGGAAGGGAAAGGTTTAATACTCGAATTCAGACCCACATTCACTCAAAGAGTCCGCCTCCGGTAGCTGAGTGGTCAGCCTGTCAATCCAAAGGGCCCGGGTTCGATTCCCGGCTGGGTCGGAGATTTTCTCCGCTCAGGGACTGGGTGTTGTGTTGTCCTAATCATCATCATTTCATCCCCATCGACGCGCAGGTCGCCGAAGTGGCGTCAAATCGAAAGACCTGCACCAGGCGAACGGTCTACCCGACGGGAGGCCCTAGCCACACGACATTTCATTTCATTTCACTCAAAGAACAGCAAGGACGGCCCAAGAACCTACATGCAACGAAGCTAGGAGGTTTGCTCCGCTGAGTTGATAAATGATTAAATAAAAGAGTAGATCTGAATATCACGGTTGCATTTAAAGTTGAACCTCGGTTTGGAGAAAACGCCTTAACGAGGGCTACACATACACGCTTAAGCGCTTAACATGAAATCACAGACCACAAATACAATTGAATAATCCGGACAGGATATATTTAATATTCCAAAATCAGAGCAATAAGTAAACTATAGGAGAGAGGCAGGGGAGACTGGAAAGTTAGGAGTTAACTCGTGGGGCCACGTGACTCGTGAAGACACTATTTCTATGTACCGTGGCCAAATTTTAGCAACATTAAACCACGCAGCCGCGGACATTTAACCGTTCATAGAGGACGCATTTGAACAGACAGAGGGTAATGGCAGAGGGTCAACAATCTCTTATATTAACCCACGCGGATAGTGATGAAACAAAGAAAATTCACGAAGAGGCAAAAATTATCAAGACTCGGAAAATTTTAGAATGTATACACAAGCAGTCGCAGGCACACAAACATTCACAATGAACCGAGAGCGCACTTCCTAAGTGAGATCGCTTCAACATTTGCAACACGTTTGTGCTACGTTCTTCTTACGGATCAAAGTCTGCATTAGGAATCAGACTGAAAGTCTGCGAAAGCTTTGCATTTCTTGCTGCGTCACAGCAAAACAATTTTTATAAGACAAAACGCGAGGCCAAAAGCAGCACAAGGTGCAAGTTCAGTGAGACTGAATTACAAAAAGCTCCCTTCTCGCTACGAGATAAAGCGCCACGTGGTTAAATCAACTATCTATCTATCTATCTATCTATCTACCTATCTACATCCATACTCCGCAAGCCACCTGCCTCTTCGAAGAGACCTCGGATGCAAATCCTCTCAGAGCTGGAAGCAGACTGCCCATCTCACACTAAAACTTTTCCCACACAACGCCGTTGCCAGGAAAAGCCAGAGCTGAGGCTTCCGCTACAAACTTAACACCGGTAACTTTCACACAAAGGGAACAAACCTCTTTGCCTACCTGAAAACTACAAGGGTTGGCCATTCTGTAAGACTGCCGCTGACTAAACCACTGAACAGCAAAATGAAAGACACCTACATTCATTCAGTCACGCATGCCACAGAGTTTTGGAATAGGATAAGAAGGGACAAACATTTTCTGGAATCATAGTTGTGAATTGGGTTGGATATAAAAACATGGAAGACTTATAATGACGTTACAGACGCATTTGAAAGTCTGAAAAGACCCAGCATAGCAGCCATATGATGCTTGCAATTCGTAGAAAGAAATAGGCTACGGCTAAATTGAATCATAGCTCAGTCTTCTCTGGTACGAAATTTAGCAACGATAACACCCGAACTGTTCTGTAGGATTCAAAGTGCACTGCAAAGTAGATAAAATGATAACGAAAGGGGACTATAGGACCCTTTCAAAGTGTTGTATGACTTATTGAACACCCCTCGTACATTTTCCACAACAGTTAGTAATTAACTACCCGAACGAAGCTGGTTCTCTGGACATGCACAAAGGACAAGAGGAATTCTGGGATCCATTCGGCTACTCTAATATTGATCGTACAATGAAGGATTTCAGTGCCGGTTGTCACTGTTGCTGGTGAATACTTTGGGCTGTATGGTTGAGGTCCCAGCATCGTTTTTGTTTCGTGGTTTTTCGTCCAGAGCTGCGATGGACATCTTCAGAGGCGCTACAGGATCCGGTGATCTTGCCAACTGACTGGTCGGACAACGGAGAGAGACTTAAAGATTATGATCGGGAGACGACAGTTCGATAATCACTTTTTACCTTTGACAAGGATTATCTCTGCGGATGACATCCCCTTCTGACGGTATCTGCGTCGCTCTCAGACTTAAAATCCGTCAGTCAGCAAGACTCAACAGAACCAGGAGAACCTCTGAAAATATACAACACAGTTCTGGATCAAACGTTAGGAACAAAAATGTTTCATGGACCACGATCATACAACATGGAAGATTCATTATTATCCTAATATTAGTTTCCAGTGCTTTTTGACAAGAGCTGGTGAGTTGAATTCCGCGAGAAGACAGTTACCAATTTCATTCCTTATTCTTTTAAAAATGAGCGTATGATCCGCCACTAGAAACTTTCAGTTATCCTTGTTGTCAGTTCTAGACCAAAAAATGTAATCTCTGACTATCGCTAATTCTGCCTTAGTAACCTTCGTGTCAACATCTATATGTTCTGTGGTAACTATATTTTCACTGTCTTTGCTGTGACACACGAGTAATGAGGATACTTACCTGTTCTTTAAGATATTAAACTCGTCTCAGGTAAGGCCAATAATATTATCACGACCATATCGGAGGGAAATATTTCTACCAACAGTTTCCTCGGTAGAAACTACACCAATGAGCCAAAACATACCCATCACTCTGTACCACGTTATTGAATGCCGTCTGATGGCGCTGAGCATATGTGACGCGGTACATTGTGATTCAGTTGCCCCTACCGATGTCGTTTTATTCAATGCGCGATCTTGGATGTGGCCTGAAAAAAACACGTGCGAAATTTTCATATCCTCTCGCTCGCCCGCTGTTCACAAACTATTAGGTCTACAGAAAAAATGAACAGTACATTTTGCGGGAAATTTAATTTAGTTATTTTCTGTATTGGAATGCAGTTTTCTTACAGACCGTAGATTTCAAGAAATACACACAAAACTAACCATCAAAAGCACCCCCACTCCCACACCCAGCCCCCACCGGTCAGGAAGTGCTGTCCATGGCAGTATCTCTTACCGCAGTTCAAAAATTTGCGATTGCACGATTTTTTATCTGCCCGGGAACTGGTGGTTTGTGTTGTCCTCATCATTTTTATCGTGATCATTCGTGACTGTGGCTAGACTGGAGTGGGAAAAAAATTGAACTACGTAAAAATTGGGACTTTGCACGGGCGCTGATGACCACACAGTTGAGCGCCCCCAAACCGAATATCATCATCATAAATGACTGCCCTTATTAAGCCACCGTCTTAGTCGAGCACATAATGTTGTGTAATTGACGCTTCTGTAAATTCTGCCTAACATATCGTGAATTTTAACGGCACAGAACAAACTATTATATACTTGTTTTCGTCATGCCTTTACTACGAAACTACTTCGCTTGTATTGAATAAGTCTGGATCACTTATTATTCATGATTAGCCTTAGCGTAATGTTTATAAAAGTCGATTTTCTTTTATTACCCTCAAGTGCACGTTTAAATTAATTATGTTAATGAAACAGACGACTATGCTGGTAGCGTAATAGGCCAGTCAACAGAGACGAAAAAGTGTCGAATGTCGACAATAGTTCGCGTTATTCGAAAATTTTTGTTACGGTCGTAGGAAGGGGTTGCCACCAACAACATACTAGAAATGATGGTAGTGAGGGATGAGTGCATGGATGGAGGTGCGTTTGAAGGACACTTTTGTACGTTTTCTTGAATAACTCGAAAACTAGGTTTCCAGCGCAAACCTATTCCACTAAAAAAATTTAACAACACTAAATTCCCCACAAAAAAAGTCCCGTTGATTCCTTCTCTGAGACTAATAGTTTGCGAGTAGCGAGAGAGAGAATATGAAAATCTCGCGTGCGGTTTTTGCAGGCATGATATGATATTGTGGGTTGCGTTAAGCAACACCGGTAAGGGTGGATGCATCACCCTATGTAAGCAGAGTAGAGAACAATTATTCTAACAATGATACCATTTTATGGCCTGACGACTGGGAACGGGCATCTCGAAAATGGCGAAGCTTGTCGGCTGTTCGAGTGCTACTGTGTGATCATCTATGGAAAGTGTCTGAAGGACGGTTAGACCACGAGTAGGCGACAAGTTATGTCGACGCCTTATCCCAGAGCATGTTCAAATGTGTGTGAAATCTTATGGGACTCAACTGCTGAGGTCATCAGTCCCTAAGCTTTCACACTACTTAACCTAAATTATCCTAAGGACAAACACATACACCCATGCCCGAGGGAGGACTCGAACCTCCACCGGGATCAGCCGCACAGTCCATGACTGCAGCGCCCATGACCGCTCGGCTAATCACGCGCGGCCCCAAACCATGGATTTCGGTCCTGCTTACTTTGTGAAATAGGGCTAGCGGAGATCTGTGACAGATCTGACTACAGAACACAATTCTGGTGCCTCGGGGCACACTGTTCAGCCCCCATTGTTGAACATGGGGTTATGTCATTCAGCTGCATGGTGAGACGTGCCGAAGCTGTTACTGGCATTATGTACACGTCTGTGACGATACCGCCGTACTGCAACTGTTTATTATTCACCGCTGGATCTCAGTTGAGTGTATTGTCCACAAAATGTGTTTGTAACACATCACCTGTACATCCCTCCCTGTTTGGATTACAATAAAAGTCTCTATGTAATCAGGAAACAGCAAATGTGGGTCATATCAACGGAGTGCTACAGAGAAATTACTATTCACGATGTGTGTAATTGATCCGATATGTAACGTCGCAAGCTCCGGTAGGTTCTTTGGAGCGATGGTGTTCTGTACAGGGAAGTCGTAACGTCAGGAAACAGTCAAGAAATGGTGGAATAAATGCATAAGGACGGGCTTAATGCAGTTGGCTCTCACCACAAATAAAAGTAGCGTCCTGCGCTGAAATGTGCTAAGTGGAACTTTGACATACGAAAGTTGTAGAAAAATTGTATGAAAGATTGAGATTCATTTGAAGAAATCTATGGAAGTAAAGTCACCTACGAAGGGAATACCATACAAAATTCCCGATAGACTGATCTCAGTACTCTGGGGACACTTACAGGAGGTTTGGGAGAAGACACTTTTATTCACTACGTGCCAGAGCGAATTTCTAATACTCAAGAAAATAAAAAAAAATATTCGAAGAAGATTAGTGACCGATTTATTGCGATAGTTCTTTGGCTTCAGACCCAATCACATTCGGTAATGTAATCACTAAGTTTCATTTTACAACATACGTAATGAACGGTTTCTACACCAAAAACCGGCAGTGACGAACAGCATATGAAGATTGCCAATGTAGGTCAAAATCACTAATAATACTGTCATAGAATGTGATCAGCCTGAATCAGGAAAGAAGTTCATCTTTAAAATTTCATTAGCAGACGCTACAAGCAAGGCGTTGGCTATCACAGAGAGGACTACTAGCAACGTTCCTGGAGCCAACGTTTCCATGAAAGAGCTAGGCAGCATATTGCTTACTTCAAAACACATCTCGTGATTTGAACCTGACGGGAAAATCAGAGAAATTCGAGCTAATGCAATGTCTTAGATAGCTTTCGCTCTCTCTCTCTCTCTCTCTCTCTCTCTCTCTCTTTCTCTCTCCTTTTTTTAAGCAAACAAAAGAGAACATAATAGATCTAAATTATCTCATAGGACCTGTCTCAGTAGCTAGATGCCTAATTGTGTGCAAATGGCAGCAGCAAGTAAATTAAATGAATGGAGCGTTGCGAAATACACAGTTCCGTTAGTTCCTGACCTCTGAAAATGTGGTGGAATTATGATCTGTGTTTGATTCGTATCATGGGAACAAAGCGTTCACGATACTGACTCAACTTCGTTAGCTCATTTATATGCATTCGGTATAATGTTCTCGCTAAAAGATTCGTTGAAGTAACTGCCATTGTAGTAAACGAGTACTTTGCACCATGTCATGGGTTTAGCTCTGATTAAGAAAGACGTATAGTGCAATCTATTTTTTACTTTGTACTGGAAAACATTGTTAACAATACTGTTCATACTATAAGACTCTGACAATATACATTTTACAGGAAACTAGCACAAGTGCTGCATAAAATACACTGACGGAAAAAAATCGAACACCAAAAGATAATTAATGCAGAGAAATTGAAATTCCGCCAATGCATTTGTCTACGTGACCTATTTCAGTGATTAACGTTGTAAGATCACAGGTTACTGTTAAGTGTGCGATAAGCCATTGCAAATATGATATGCTGGTACATTAATAACCGGTGTAACCGCCAGAACGTTGAATACAAGCCTGCAAACGTGCATGAATTTTTTTGTACAGGTGCCGGTTGGCAGTTTGTGGTATGGAGTTCCATGCCTGTTGTAGTTGGTTGGTCAATACAAGGATGGTTAATGCTGTTTGTGGATGACACTGGAGATGTCGTCCGACGATGCCCCATATGTGCTCGATTGGAGAAAGATCTACATCTACATCCATACTCCGCAAGCCACCTGACGGTGTGTGGTGGAGGGCTCCTGGAGTAATCTGGTAATCGAATTAGCCAAGGCAACAAGTCGACACTCTGTAGAGCATGTTGGGTTACAACAATGGTAATTGGGCGAGCGTTATCCTGTTGGAAAACGCCGCCTGGACTGCTGTTCATGCGTGCAGCACAACAGGTCGAATCACCAGGCTGACGTACGAATTTGCAGTCAGGGTGCGTGGGATAACCTCAAGAGTGCTCCTGCTATCATACTAAATCCTATCTCAGACCATAACTCCTGGTGTAGGTCCAGTGTGTCTAGCACGCAAAACGGTTCGTTGCAGGCGCACAACTGGCCTCATTCTAACCAATCACTCGCCACCAAGGGAGAACTAGCTTTTATCGGTAAACACAAGAAATCTCCAGCCCATCCTCCAATACGCTCTCGATTGACTCTACTAAAGTCGTACATGGCCGTGTTTTGCGGTCAGTGGAATGCACGCTGCAGGGTGTCTGACTCGGAACTGTCGTTGAAGTAACCGATTTGTAACAGTTCGTTGTGTCACCGCGGTGCCAACTGGTTCTCAAATTGCTGCTGCAGATGCAGTACGATGCGCCAGAGCCTAAACCGAACATGATAGTCTTTCCTCTCGGTAGTGCCAAGCGGCCGTCCAAATCCCAGTGTTCTTGTGACCGTACATTCTAGAGACCATCGCTGCCAGCAAACGTATACAGTGGATACATTCCTGTCAATTCTCCCTATAATATTGCAGAAGGAAAGCCCAGCTTGTCGTAGCCCTACTTCACGACCTCGGTCAAACCCAGTGAGGTGTTGATAGTGGCGCCTTTGTCACCTTAAAGGCATTCTTGTCTAAAACCGGCTCGCCACGTCCAGTCTCAAAGGCAATTAACGCTCACAACCGTTGCAGCGTGTATTTGAAGAAAACTTGATTTGCATCCTCATAGTTGTGCTACTAGAGGCACTCTCATGCGACTGGTGTGAAATTTGAATAGATATCATATTTCAGATGTAGAAACACACCTACGAACTTTCGTCAACGTCGCACAACTTGTTCTTCGTGTTGCGATTTTTTTTCTTCTGTATATTGATTTTTTAACATTGAAGGTTTTTACAGCCCGTCTTTGTTTGCAAAAGAAATGAATAATTCATCTATATATTTCTTGATGGACTGTTTACATAAAACACTGGAAAGGGTAGTATATAAAGTTTAAAATAGTTTCATTCTCTCATAGAGTCTGCTGTAGTGGCATATGAACCGAAACTAAAAAGATCTGCCGAGTATCGTCTGTGGATGGGATGAGAACCTTAACCTGATTGAGAGTATGTTAGCTACTGTTAAACGAGAGGCAGACCACCCTTTGTAAGACAGTTGCTTTGCTGCGGCATATGTAACTAGGTCACACTGGGCCGTAACGCCACCGAGCGCCGCAAAGCTGTTATGTGTGTGGACGAGAACAGACCGCATAAATTTAATCGCAAGCAATGGGTGTTCAGTTTATGCCAACAGTTCTGCCAAGTTACGACGATCGTGAAGAGGCACTCCGCAGTGGCCCTCGTGTTATCGGAGGAAGTGGCATAATTTCCGGCTGTCCGCAGTCGTTCGCGGAAGGAACTGAGTGCAAATGCGGCAGTCATCTGGAAACTGACATCTTTCTCATGTGTCTTTTAAGTATGATAATTACTTTAATACGGCCATGTCTTCTCCATGCCATTCAAATTATTGCTGATACGTTATTCCTTGAGTTAGAAATAGGGAACCTTACTTATGATTTTAACACTGCTGAGGGGTAATTTCGTAACTAATTTGTCTGATGTCGCGATCTTTTCGAACACCTGGTTCTCTCGCTCCGCCTAAACGCTGAGACGACAAAAGTCATGGGACAGCGATACGAACAAACACAGATGGCGGAAGTAGTGTGTTCACAAGATATAAAGAGGCAGTGCACTGGCGGATCAGACGTTTGTACTCAGATGACTTACGTGAAATGGCTTCCGATGTGATTATTGCCGCACGGCGGGAATTAAGAGACTCTGAACGCGGAATGGTACTTGCAGCTAGACGTATAGGAAATTCCACTTCGGAAATCGTTAGGGAATTCAATATTCTGAGATCCACAGCATCAAGAGTGTGCCGAGAAAGCCAAATTTCGGGCATTTTCTCTCACCACACAAAACGCAGTGATCGATGGCCTTCAATTAACCACGGAGAGTAGTACCTTTTGAGTAGCTTTGCCATTGCTAACAGACGAGCACTGCGTGAAATAACACCAGGAAACAATGTGAGACGTACAACAAGCGTATCCACTAGGACAGTGCGGCAAAATTTGGTGTTAATGGACTGTGGCATCAGACGACCAATGCGAGTGCAGTTGCTAACAGCGCGACATCGCGACATAGCCTGCAGAGCCTCTCCTGGACTCGTGACAATATCGGATGGACCCTAGACGATTGAAAAACCGTGGGCTCGTCAGATGAGTCCCTATTTCAGTTGGTAAGAACAGATGGTAGCGTTCGAGGGTGGATCAGATGCAGCGACGCCATGGACCCAGGTTGCCAACAAGGCACTGTGAAAGCTGGTGGTGGCTCCATAATGGTGTGGGCTGTGTTTACATGGAATGGACTGGATCCTTTGGTCCAACTGACCCTATCATTGACTGTAAATTGCTATTTTCAGCTACCTGGAGACTATTTCCGGCCGTTCAATAACGGACTTTTTTATGGATGCCAATGCGCCATTTTACCGTGCCATAATTGTCCGCTGTTGTTTTGGAGAACATTCTGGACAATTCGAGCGAATGATTTGGCCACCCAGATCGCCCGACATGAATCCCATTGAACATTTATGGGATATAATGGAGAAGTCAGTTCAGGCGTAAAAGCCTGCACCAGGAACAGTTTCGTAATTATGGTTCAAATGGTTCAAATGGCTCTGAGCACTATGGGACTTAACAGCTGTTGTCATCAGTCCCCTAGAACTTAGAATTACTTAAACCTAACTAACCTAAGAACATCACACACATCCATGCCTGAGGCAGGATTCGAACCTGCGACCGTAGCGGTCAGGCGGTTCCCGACTGAAGCGTCTAGAACCGTAAGGCCATACCGGCCGGCTCGTAATTATGGAAGCCTGTGGAGGTAGGCTGGCATAATATTTTTGCATGCGATTTCTAACGTCTTGTGGAGTCCATGCCTCTTCAAGTTTCTGCACTACGCCGGGACAAAAAGGATGTCCGACACGATATCCCATGACTTTTGTCACCTCAGTGTACATAGAAAAGACTGCATGTGATCCTTCAATTAAATACGATATGAATCATTTCTAATTGTTAATCGAAATAGAGCGAGAAAACGCCACGACGATGATCCGCGGTAACATGATTGTGAGAACCAATGCACAGAAACAGTTACGAAACATTATATTAACATTATATTTTCTACAGTGGATTCAGGAATAATGAGACTGTGAAATTTGTCACCAAGTTGTAGCAACCAGGCACTATTCAGACATTAAAGCACGTTCTATTAGAAGTTTATTGGAATGGTCTTCTCCTGTGAAACTAGGCAAATATTTATTGATGCAGGATCAACCAGAACTCCACAGACGAAGTTTCAGAGGTTGTTCTGAGGAACCTTCTAAATACTTTGGCAAAAGGGCCCAAGATTTTCCGTGGCTCGTTACAGAGTAGTAATGTAATTATGAATTTTTCGGTTGGTTACCGCAACAATACTTATTTCTGTGAAAATACCTTAACAAGAGTGAAGAAGCTTGTAATATGCCATAACCAAAATGTACAAAACATAACACAAAGTAATTCAACAACCCTTGGACAAATGTAAACATAGTGTGATGTGGCTACCATATGTGTGTGAATAGCTCAGCATAGCGTCGTTGTGCCTCTGTTCCATTGTATTCAGTGAACGAATCCACACAAGAAATGCATATCAGGCAACTCTTCATCCGTAGACTAGTCCATAGTATTACCGCAGACATCTGCACTGCTTGCACTATTTTCTGTGGACTGCAGATGCAAAGATAACTGGGCAATAAATCAGACGAAATGAAGGAGGACTTCAATGAGTCACCCTAGATCGTGGGCCCTTGTACCAAAATACACGGATTCCCGGGTTCGATTCCCGGCGGGGTCAGGGATTTTCTCTACCTCGTGATGACTGGGTGTTGTGTGATGTCCTTAGGTTAGTTAGGTTTAAGTAGTTCTAGGGGGCTGATGACCATAGATGTTAAGTCCCATAGTGTTAAGAGCCATTTGAACCATTTGAACCAAAATACACTGAAGGTATCCGTGAACCATCTCTGTCTATCTTGCTCATCCTGGATATCAAATGTCTTTTCTTACTGTAATGTTGCTATTCAGTTTTCCAGACGCCTTTAGACTTTCGTATGAAAGACATCTTCAGAGGATACTCTGGAACAGGATACAGTTCAATCTTACGTGTATTACTGAAAAATGATAGAAAACAAGCCATAAAAAACCGAAAATGTGTAGGTATGGAGGTCGTGACTGAGTCCGATAGAGGTGTATAGATAGCATTCTTCAAGCATTGGAAAGAAGTAATCAAATGTATAGTTCATTGTTCCAATGACGTCGGTCTGATCAGGTTCACTAGAAACAGAGCTCTCATTTTGATTGGACAGGGATCGAGAATATATATATATATATATATCTCCAGGGTGTATAGTGAGAGATTTAAGACGCAACATCACTATTATTTCGTGATCCGTTACCCATATCGAAACGCGATTGCCGGGGAATGTCAGAGCGTCCACGGCACGTACTTGTTTTGTTTGGTTAATGTTTTTGACGCTGGTATCAAAGGAGGCACTGAAGCAAGTACGTCATTTAAATGGAACCGTACACTTTTTCAGAATTGCATTCGATAGGTCTTGAGAAGACAATTACAGTGATATAGAGTTTGTTAATGCTGACGTTGGAACCTGTCGTAAAAAAAATCGTGAAATGTCCTAGAATTTGAAAGCACGGCGGCCGGAATAGTCATTTGCGGTGCAGATACAGCGAAGCAGAGCTCTCGTGCAACGCTGTGTCAGAATGCTAACATATTTGCCTGTTTACTTGTCTACACTGCAAGCCGCTCATTTCTGTTTCAACATTCGTTACGTGCAGGCATGTACACGAATGAGGGGAAGTTGGATATATTATTGTTATATAGTGAATGTAAAAGAAAGGCCATAAAAACAGTACAGCGGTATAGGGCTGTCTATCCGGATCGCCAATGTCCGACTCCCCAGGTAACTGCACTCTAGTGCGGACAGGCTTCTTGAACGTCAAAAAGAGAACAAGGAAGAACTAAAAAGAAATGCTGTTCTGGCTACGATGGTAATGAATTCGCGCAGTGGTACGAGAAATATTGCGAAGGAATGCGGAATCAGCGAGACGAGTGTCATTCGCATCTTGCATCGACCGAATTTCCATTCTTATCACTACATCAGGCACTCGACGACAGTGAGTTTGAATATCGTGCAGTAGAATTATATCGGTTTGCCCTCTCAACAACTGAGACGACCCTACGTTTTTCTAACGTGTGCTCTTTAGCGGTGGAGCAACGTTTACTAACGACGCTAATATAAATTTGCATACCATGCGAGCCGAAAAACGAGACTGGCTTCGTCAGGTGCAACATCAACGGACGTGGAGCGTAAACGTATGATATGGAATTACATTGTGGGACCTTACTTCATATCAGGCGTTGAACACGGACATTCGTACGCACACTTTCTGAAGAACATTCTGCCGGTTCGTCTAAAAGTAGTACCACTGGATATAGGACAGTGTAATGTCGCTGCAACACGCCGGTTGTTCAGATCACTTGTCACGTGTTGTAACGCAAATACTAAATGAGAACTTTCCTGGACATTGGATACTAGGAAATTTTGTTGTCAAATGGCCTGCGAGGTTCCCTGATTTGACTAATCTTGATTCTCTTCTTTGGGGGGCACTTAAAGATGCAGTATCAGATGAAGCCGCAGCTACGCCAGACGGTATGTGTCGTCGAATTGCCAGTGGATGCTCTAACGCATCATCCACTGTAATTGCACCTGTTCATCGTTCTTTCAAGCGGCGGCTGCAAATGTGCCTCTCAGCCCATGATCAATAGTTTGACCACATGGTTAAATAAAGGATAACGTTATTTTTTTGGAAGACAAAGTGTATGTTATGTGATTTGAGTGGTTAGCATGTGTTCATTTCATTTACGTGTGTACGAAACTGGACAGCGTGAATAAGTGGACAGCGTGAACTGCACGTAACTGGTAGCATTGTAATTACGAGCTTACGTTCAGCGTGAAACGGCGTTTTGTTAAGAAGAATGTTTATTTTGCGTTATGCATGTTCTCACCAAAGTATTTTTAATAAAATGTTTAGTTAAACGAATGTGTCCCATATGATATAATTTGAAGTAGTGTAGGTAGATACAGTTGTCTGACAGCATGTATTTTACGTCTAAGAAGCACACAGGCACACACAGGAAAAGATAGGTCAAATATTCTTTCTGACATCTAGATATTTAATACAGTAGTTAATTTTTGCAGCGTATAAGAACTCTCTAGTTTTGAAGAAGTTTTCTTAAGCTCTTTCTGATACGTTAGATTCTAGCCTATGTCGTATTTCCATGTACAGCATTCGTAGATGAACCTACATCAAGGCCTGAAGTCGGTTCAAGGGGAAATAAATTTTCATTCTCGTTACACAGGCCTAGCTTACAGTGTACAACTACGCAGCCTCAGTCAGAGACGCCTGCTGGGCAGTGTTTGCATCGCGAATGGCGTCTTCGGCCAGCATGCTCTCAAACTCTATGATATTTCCCGAATTTTTTTACAAGGGTTATGAAACATTAACAACGGTGTATCAATGTCATAGTTTTCTCAAGAGCTATCGAATACAGTTACAAAAAGTATACGCTTCCATTATAAAACAAACTACGTGCTTCACTATCTCCGTTGATACCAGCGCTAAGAATATTAGCTGGCCGTTGTGGCCGAGCGGTTCTAGGTGCTTCAGTCCGAAACCACGCTGCTGCTAGGGTCGCAGGTTCGAATCCTGCCTCGGGCATGCATGAGTGTGATGTCCTTAGGTTAGTTAGGTTTAAGCAGTTCTAAGTATAGGGCCTGATGACCTCCCATAGTGCTCAGAGCCATTTGAACCATTCACTTGCCGAAAATCGCGTTTCCATACGTGTAACCGTTCGCGAAATAAAAGTGCTGTTACGTCGGCTTAATCGCTGCCACCGGTCACCGTCTTCCGTTCCAGCCACAGAAAAGATCAACTTGATGGCATGATCAGCTGTCGGTCCCGGCAAAATTTATTCTCCATAATACATCTACATCTACATACAGACTCAGCAAGCCACCGTAAAGAGCGTGGCATAGTGTAGCCTGTACGACTGCTAGTCATTTCGGTTCCTATTCCACTGATAAACAGAGCGAGTGAAAAACGATTGTCTACATACCTCACTATGAGCCAAAATTTCTCGTATCTTCGTGGTCCTTACGCAAAATTTATGTTGGCGGCACTAGCATCCTTCTGCAGTCAGCTTCAGATGCCGGTTCTCTAGCCGGCCGTAGTGGTCGTGCGGTTCTAGGCGCTACAGTCTGGAGCCGAGCGACCGCTAAGTTTGCAGGTTCGAATCCTGCCTCGGGCATGGATGTGTGTGATGTCCTTAGGTTAGTTAGGTTTAATTAGTTCGAAGTTCTAGGCGACTGCTGACCTTAGAAGTTAAGTCGCATAGTGCTCAGAGCCATTTGAACCATTTGAACCGGTTCTCTAAATTTTCTCAATAGTACTCATCCAGGAGAACGTCGCCTTCCCTCCATGGGTTCCCATTTGAGTTCCCGAAGTATCTCTGTCATCAACTATGAAGTTCTTCAGCGTCTTCCTTTATTCCGACCTGGTACAGATCCAAAACATTCAAGCACTACTCAGGAACGGGTCGCACTGGCGCCCTATATCTGGTCTTCTTTACGGATAAACCCCTCTTTCCTAGAATTCCCCAGTAAACCGAAGTCGACCATTCACCTTCCTTACCGCAATCCTCACATGCTTGTTCAGCTTCATATCTCTTTGTAAGGTTACGCCCAGATATTTAAATGACGTGACCGTGTCAATCAGGACACTTCTAATGTTGCATCCGAACATTACGTGCTTGTTTTTCCTACTCACACGCATTAATTCAGATTTTTGTACATTTAGAGCTAGCTGCCATTCATCACACTAACTAGAAATTTTGTCTCAGTCATCTTGTATCCTCCTACAGTTACTCAACTTCAACACCTTACCGTACAACACACCATCATCAGCAGACACCTGCAGATTGTTGCCTACTCTTTCCGCCAATTCATTTATGTATATAGAGAATAACGGCAGTCGTCTCACACTTCCTTGGGACACCCCTGTCACGATAGCCTAGTCTCTGATGAACACTGGCCGTCGAGGATAACATACTGGGTTCTATTACCTACGAAGTCTTCGAGCGACCCGCTTATCGGGCAACTTAATGCGTATGCTCGTACTTGCATTAACAGTATTCATTGGCGTACCTTGTCAAACGCATTCAGAAAACCTAGAAATATGGAATCAGCTCGTTACGTTTCATGCATACTTCGTAGGATATCATGTGCGAAAAGGGCAAGCTGAGTTTCGCATGAGCGACGCTTTGTAAAACCGTGCTTCTCGGTCTCAAGACAATTTATCATATTCGAAGTGAGAATATGTTCGTGGATTCTGCATGAATCCGCTGTAAGAGATATTGGTCTGTAATTTTGGTGGTCAGTTCTTTTTTCCTTCTTACATACAGGAGCCACCTGCGCTCTTTTCCAGTCGCTTGGGACAAGGCGCTGGGAGGAAGATTCGAGATGAATGCAAGTTAAGTAAGGGGTCAGAGTCGTAGAGTATTCTTTGTAAGACCGAATTGGGATTCCATATCGACCTGGCTACTTGTTTATTTTCAACTATTTCAGTTAATCAAGTCTGGTCGTTACTTCTGTTTCTTCGAGTTCATCATCTGGTGATACCTCATCAGCCGATACGTGAAACAAATAGGAGATCAAAACTGCACCGTTTATGTGAAAAGGTATAACATACAAAGGAAGGCACAGAGGCTTCGTCGTCCTATGATTTGCCATGGAAACCTTTCCTAACACCGTCTGAACAGATAACAGAGTGGCACTATATGGCTTTGACTTACAGCTGTTCAGGAACTATGACTAGTTATTCCCAGTGACACCTAGCCAGATTAACAGTTCTCCTCCGTGTGTGACGGTCCACATTTTTCATGAAAACAGACGTCTACTTCTATGCGTTGTGTTGAGCTATAGAAACTTTTCATCTTTTACTCTCGCTGAAGTTTTATCCAGAGATGAAGTCTCCCGCGGCCGTTAAAAGTTAAACTCGATTCTCCGTTTTCGGTATAAAGTTAAAAAACTTCTGCAATCAACTTAATGTGAGTTTACGGCGGGAAGCAGCCAGGAAAAGGCGAAGCTGCGAAACGGTAAAAGCGATGCGCAGAGCCACTGAAAAGGCGATTTCTCTCGGATTTCTTTGTCTGGCTCATGAGCCTTACATACAAAAAAGGCCACAATGCCACCTATTGTATATTTAACGGAAAAAGTTATTCGTGGTTGATACTTACACACGCAATTAAGCTATTAATTAATTAGCAACCGTGAACGCACTTCAAAAAACTGTTTCGACCACATGAATGATGGGCACCCTCCAGACAGGTACACGGTCGATGTGTCGTCTGGCGTGTTACTGCCTTCTCTCACCTCGCCTGACTCATGCCTGTAATGAAGACTCGTAAACAGGCTTGGACTCTGCTTATTTATGGCTACGAGCACTATGGGACTAAACACCCTAGGTCATCAGTCCCCTAGAACTTAGAACTACTTAAACCTAACTAACCTAAGGACATCACACACATCCATGCCCGAGGCAAGATTCGAACCTGCGACCGTAGCGTTCGCGCGGTTCTAGACTGAAGCGCGTAGAACCGCTCGGCCACATCGGCCGGCCTACTTATTCATGCATACGTGTTTATGGCTTTACGGTGTTTAGCTGTTATACGGTTTCCCGACATTTATACAGAATTGTTTATGTCCTATAAAAGAGGCACTCGTTAACTTCTTTATCTCACGTCAAAAAAAGTAAAACCACATTGCATAACACAGTGGACTACTGAGTTTTGCCTGTACTTCTTATGTCAACTATCCCCGTCCCCCGTTACGATGATAATATCTGTTGACGTGATGATTATTTTAAATCGAAGCTAGTCGAATATAGTGAAAATTATTAACAAAGCAGAATAAGGCGGTTTCAACATATCTTTTCTCGAACTTCGAAATATTTAGACAGAGAGAGAGAGAGAGAGACGCAGCCATCACATTGTTCGTTCTAAAATTACAGAATTTGAAAGGGTCAGTGGGACGGTGTATGGAAAAATTTACAGAGTGTTTAGTTCAGTGTTCAGTACGATAACTCAGGACAGAATGTGACCGATAACTGACATACGATGACACTATAAACATTAGAATACTTAGACGTTTTCGCGACGAAGGTAGTTTTAGTGTTTAAAACGTTTAAGATACGCAAGTTCCTCCAGAAGAAACAAATGTGTTCTCTGAATGAATGAGAGCTCTGCAGTTAATAAAGCCTTCTGGAAGGCCGAAAAGTTTTATCAGAGCGTATCAACACAATAATAGGCATTCGTAGAAAGTCACTGGAACTTGCGAAACCCAATAATTATACTATTATTACACTTCATACAGCTTTGTTATAGGGCAATCTATCTGCTAATTCGAAACCAATACACCTGTTCATAAGATTAACCGAAGTAGGTCGATACACCATAAATACCATGATTACTGATGGTATGATATCAAAAAACGATTCAAATGGCTCTAAACACTATAGCACTTAACATCTGAGGTCATCGGTCCCATAGACTTAGAACTGCTTAAACCTAACTAACCTAAGGGTATCACACACATCCATACCCGCGGCAGGATTCGAACCTGTGATCGTAACAGCAGCGCGGTTCCGGACTGAAGCACATAGAACCGTTCGGCCACAGCGGCCGGCTGGTATGATATCGACAGTTAAAAGCGTGGTTTTCGTCCTCTACCAACCGCCCCGTCAGATCCATCTTTCTTGATGTGCGGTCGGGGTCGTGACAGCATGGTCTCGAAATAACCAGTAGAGATGAGACATTAGCTCTGTACACTCGCTTTAAACTCCCCATTGAGTCCTGAGACGTCTTCTCCGAACCCATCTCCGTGTGCCCGTGGACTCGACTCCTGAGTTCCCGCCGCAGCCCACTCGTCACCTTCTGTCGGGTACAAGCGAACTCGATTCGCTCAGAAAGGAGGGCGAGGAAACCAGTTCACAAGTATAACCGCGGATTCACGGTATTCCCGTTACACAGACAACCGTTTTGAAAGAAATTTCCAGCGTTAAATAGTAGTTTCCTATTCAGTTATTTCACACAGTCACGGTTTCGGCAATATAGCCATTCTAAAGCGCGAGATTAAATGTCACAAAATGTCCAACCTGCCCAAATTACGGAAGCAGTTTATATACCAATACAACGACTGATCGGTTAGCAGTGACTGTTGTTCTGTTTGTACATACATTTGTATAGGCAAAATTTTTCGAAGGCTGCTGTAAATTTATTTTAATATTGGACAGCTATTCAGAGAATGTCTAGGTTTTACGTTGACATATTCACATTTGCACTACGTTACCTAGTCTGTAACGACAGTATCATAATACAGGACATGCGGATGAAATGCAGTCTCTAAACTGTGATTGATAATTAGAATAAATTACAGAAATGAATGATAAGCTGCATAATTCGCTGTGAGTCCATAAACGCAGACTGTCATGATCAGACGAATACAGAAATACTGTGTTTTTTTGTCGCACTGGTGTAACAGTGACGTTGTTCCGTGCCAGTTATCGTTTGACGCAGTAAGTATGTTTTTTCATGGTGCAGGTGGAATAAACAAGAATACGACCATTTTGTCTGCACTGTTTCGTCTGAATCGCGGATTATCGTGTGAAACTTATTCCATACATCACTCCTCTTTTAACGTAAGACATTCCCTATTGTGTACTTTGAATCATTTATTTTCATTTTACAGTCTCCACAGTCTCAGAAAACAAACCTTCATTACAGGGCATCTGATCCCAGCAGTCAGTCATTTCGCCTTGTCAGTGCTACTTTGCAGCAGCAATATAGTGCAATCATCTTCCGCAACGACAATAAGTCGCGACTAGGCCTACACTCCTGCATGCTTCAGTCAGAGATAACGAGTCGAAGGTTATGAACCGACCGCAGTGCCACAATTCTCAGACTCCTCATACTCATGGAACTACAACGGGAACGAAGGAAGCCCATAAGTACTGACGCAACAGCGCCGTGTTCATTTGTGAGGTATACACCCGAACATCACACTCGTACTCGCTCTGTTCCTGATCTCTAATAATCTGTACTAGCCCAGTCAAATGGCTGTTTTCAGTAACAAAACAGCGTTATCGTTTTTCTCAACGTTGTTTTTGGGATTCTGAATCCCAATTTTATATTTTATGCCTTTTCGGAGGTCGGCTTCACAACGAAAGACGCAAAAATCTTCAGACTTTTGGCATATTTTTCAGTTATTCACTTATGTATCGAAAACTACGAGTTTTTCGAAGGTCATCATTGCATACTAAATTAAAGATGACAAATTTTCCCACAAAATGCACTAGTCAGATTTGATTTTCTGAATTGCACGGTATTGGCACTATAGCGTGCTGAAGAACAGCCATTGTTTGCCCCTTCTGCGAAGACATCGGAAACGCCACACTCATCCCCTGCAAACAGAAAAATGTAGATGCTATCAACGTAAATCCCTATATCACCTGAAATTACATTACATTTCCGAGGGTTGTACCTCTCCTTGTTTGAGGAAATTCATGTTCGGAGCAATTTGGAGGCCCATCATTATGACCAGAAGGTCAACGTATGCACACAATCTTGAGAGTGTGCTATAGGTATGTCTGCATCATTATCTGCGTCCTTCAAGGCTATTCCAGTATTATTGCATTCTGTCATCAGCATGGTGAATAGTCTGTTCTTGTATTTAGCATTTGTTGGTGTCATGGTGCTGGTTAAGTGTATCTCCAAGAATTGATATTTGTTTGACCTCCTCAACTACACTATGGAATCTTTAGTTCTCTCTCCGCCCAGCCGGCCGGTGTGGCCGAGCGGTTCTAGGAGCGTCAGTCTGGAACCGCGCAACCGCTACGGTCGCAGGTTAGAATTCTGCCTCGGGCATGGATGTGTGTGATGTCCTTAGGTTAGTTAGGTTTAAGTAGTTCTAAGTTTTAGGGGACTCATGACCTAAAATGTTAAGTCCCATAGTGCTCAGAGCCATTTTTCTCTCCGCCCAAGTGCCCATCGAACACAGTTGTCGCACATTCATTCCACTTACTTCGTACATAATGAATACATGAGTCGCAAATTTGTTCGAAAGTATACACACTAGATTACACAAATCAGTCCAACAAACAGCTCCCATCCATCACATGTACTTTACTGCTTGGATCCAGAGCAGTAAGGGAGCAAGCTGACAAATATTGGCATGGGTCCCATTACCACACTGAAACACCCACCGACCTAGAGTCTTCTTCGCCTTATGTCTTGCAAATGTAAGACAGACTGCGTAGGTAAGTGTAGGTGTAGGCGAACAGGACCTTTACACGAAGCCTTGCCATCAATGTGAAGGTTCGCGTACGAACATCGACGACAGTTTTGATATAGTAGATGAAGACGACCTTGGTGAGCCCCTTGCATTATCACTATCTGAAGCGACTAAGGCGCAGAATGTATTAAATTTATGTAATATTTTGCAGCGTCATGCATCTTTACTGATAAGTTTTCTTCTAGCGTAATATTAACCATTCAATCACAATTTCTTCATTTGAAGAACAGCAGTCGCAAAAACTCAGCGTTAAGCCAGGACCTTCCAGAGCCCTTAAGCTTCCCCTGGATCTTCCGTTGCCCAAGACCCTTCACCTGGACCTTCTAGTGCCCAAGAAACACTGACTAGTCTACCAACAGCCAGTCATTGGTTGGAAAACTGTGCACGTGACATCGGTATGGATATTTCTTCCTACATCGACCACATACCTGTCTTTTGCATCCGTATTCTATCGCTATATGCCTTTTTCCTCTTCCAGCTGGAGAACTTGCTCGAGGTGGTGACCCAATCTAGGGCCATGACACATGTACATTACCACACACAAATTTCCTCTTCATCTTTCTGTTCGATGTCATGTTCTTAATATGTTGTAAATACACTATTTGATCAAAAGTATTCGGACACCTGGCTGAAAATGACTTACAAGTTCGTGACGTCCTCCATCGGTAATGCTGGAATTCAATATGGTGTTGGCCCACCCTTAGCCGTGATGACAGCCTCCACTCTAGCATTCATACGTCCAATCAGGTTACTTGGGAAGTGGCAGCCGAATCTTCACGGAGTGCTGCACTGAGGAGAGGTATCGATGTCGGTCGGTGAGGCCTGGCACGAAGTCGGCGTTACGAAACATCCCAAAGGTGTTCTGTAGGATTCAGGTCAGGACTCTGTGCAGACCAGTCCATAACAGGGATGTTATTGTCGTGTAACCACTCCGCCACAGGCCGTGCATTATGAACAGGTGCTCGATGGTGCTGAAAGATGCAATCGCCGTCCCCGTATTGCTCTTCAACAGTGGGAAGCAAGAAGGTGCTTAAAACATCAATGTGGGCCTGTGCTTTGATAGTGCCACGCAAAATAACAAGGGGTGCAAATGAAAACACGACCGCACTATAGCATCACCTCCTATAAATTTTACTGTTGGCACTACACACGCTGGCCTATGATGTTCACCAGGCATTCGCCATACCCTCACCTTGCCATCGGATCGTGACAATGTGTACCGTGATTCATCACTCGGCACAACGTTTTTCCACTGTTCAATCATCCAATGTTTTCGCTCCTTACACCAAGCGAGGGGTAGTTTAGCATTTATCGGCGTGATGTGTGGCTTATGAGCAGCCGCTCGACCATGAAATCCAAGTTTTCTCACCTCCCGCCTAACTGTCATAGTACTTGCAGTGGATCCTGATGCAGTTTGGAATTCCTGTGTGACGGTCTGGATAGATATCTGCCTATTACACTCTACGGACCTCTTCAACTGTCGGTGGTCTCTTTCAGTCAACGGACGAGGTCGGCCCATACGCTTTAGTGCTGTACGTGTCCTTTCGGAAACAGTGGACCTAAGGATGTTTAGGAATGTGGGAATCTCACTTACAGGCGTAAGACACAAGTGACACCCAATCACCTGACCACGTTCGAAGTCCGTGAGTTACGCGGAGCACCACATTCTGCTCTCTAACGATGTCTAATGGCTACTTAAGTCGCTGATACGGAGTACCTGACAGTATGTGGCAGCACATTTCACCTAACATGTAAAACGTATGTTTATGAGGGTGTCCTGATACTTTTGATCACATAGTATATAATTTGTCAGTTTCTTCGTCAGACGTATTTTTTTATTAATTCATTCAAAAGAAACTCTTCTAAATTTAGTACACCGAAGGCATAGTGCCGATGAGAAATACACATTTGGGAGCGGTTGTCTGGCTGTAGGGCATATAAGGCATTTTTCGTAATTTCCGCTTCGCTCTCTTCGCCTTTTGCGAAAATTGATCGATACAATCATCTCGTGTAGAAAATGTAATGTACTTTCAGATGGTGTAGAAGTTTTTGTTAACAACATCAATATTTTTAGAGTTGTAGGGGATGGGTGTGGGCGTTTCTGACGCTTTTGCAGGACCAAAAAATGGCTACTTTTCAGCGCATTCTGGCGCCGATAGCGCTCGTCAGAAAATCGAAAACGACTAGCACATTTTGTAGGTAATATGGTCGTCTTCAATTTTGTAAGAGTGGTCATCGTCGGAAAACGTGTAGCTTTTCGAGATGTACGTGGGAAAACCGAAAATAGTGGAAAATTCTTGTGGTTTCAGCATTTTTCGTTGTGAAAACGACCTCCTAAGAGACAGTAAGGATGTAGTTGGGTTCGGCACCACAAAAAACGTATACAACCCTAGAGAAAAAAACTTCCACAATTTTGTTACTAAAACGCTCGTTTGCAATACCAGTTGAAACGTCCCCTTTGAAAAATTATATAAGACTGCGCTTAAACTGACACACAATATTTTTAGCGCAACGCAATCTGACTTTCAATAATCCCTACAAAAGAATGGCCCTGACTAACATTAACCTATACCTTTCACGAATCACCTCACGTAAATCTTCGTCACTCGAACTACTGCAATACAGCGAGCGCCACTACTGCCAGCTAAATAAAAGATTCAAACTACGGAAGGCACTAACTACTGATGGGCATAGTTAGCAAATGAAAGATTTTAATAGAGAACAAACAATGTATTTACCTTAATAGTGTTGAAAAATAATATACATAGCAGTTCATGACATCCAGTCTTACAAATTTCAAAACTCCGCCATTTCTCTCCCCACATCACCCACTGCTGGCGGCTCACCTCCAACTGCGCAACGCCACGCGCTGTTCACATCCAGCAGCCACTGCCCAACACTACAATGGCAGACAACAATACAAACTAGCCACAGACTGCACACAGCACAGCCAGTGATTTTCATACAGAGCGCTACGTAACGTTGCCAATAAGAAAACATAAACAGCCTACTTACATAGCCAATAAGAAAACATAAACAGCCTACTTACACAGTTGACTGGACTATACCGCGAGAGGCGGCACAGCAGTTATTTCTCCCCTTCTCTCTCATCCCTCGATCCATCCAGTAAATTTCATAGTAACAGGCATAGCTGCCTCTTCTCGACGCTTAGGGACCCTGCAGGTGGTAGATGATTCATATCTTATATCATTACTGAGATGTTCTTTGCAGGTTTCAGTGTCTTGGAGGATCAAATGCGCGAAGCGATACCTGTAAGATGCTAGTACAAACAGTTAAAGAGGCCTAACGACTTGTCCTTAAGGATGAAGTTTCGTGTTTAGTAGAGGCACCTACAAAGACAGTAGCTACAGACAGTAGCACTCTTCTGCATGGAAGAATTTAAATCGAATTACATTTTAGGGGTCGCCTCCCATCCTCGACCCTTCTATCAACATGGACAGAGAGGGAGAGAACTGGAATTTTTTCTTTTTTTGTACGGTGTTTGTATGGTTATGGGGACAGCTCTTCTTACATCTCGTCCCCAAGAATTTGGAATGGATGGGATTCACAAGCGCAAATTATCCAAAGTGACCAGTATTACTCACATGTTCTTAGTTTTCCCGCTCACTTAGCTAACAGTTTCTAGCTGCAGTGACAGTTACAGCATATTTAGTCGAAAAGAGCGAATGTTCGTGCGTGGTAGCTAGAACTGTTTAGAACATTGTAGGAGGCATTAAAGTAAAATATTCTTCTCACGCAACACATCGTCTTTTGCTTAAGATCTCCAGCTGTCGTCTACTGAAACTCAGTTTACCTCAACTCTGGAAACAGCACTAGGCTGAACGTGAAGAAAATCGAGGCAATTTAATTCAAAGGACTATGCTAATGAGAAAGAAAGCTTCGGGGGGGGGGGGGGGGGAGGGAGGGAGGGAAGGAGGGAGAGAGAGAGAGAGAGAGAGAGAGGGAGGGAGGGGGGGCGGGGGGAGTGTGTGTGTGTGTGTGTGTGTGTGTGTGTGTGTGTGTGTGTGTGTGTGTGGGGAGGGGGAAGATATCGGTCCTATGGATACCATTTATTTTTATGGATCTCCCTTTCAAGATTTCGTTGTTAAGTCTGGTTTAACTTACGTTCTACTTATAAGGCCTATTCCATTACATTACGTAGTGTATTTGAGCTCTGCATGTCCCTCCCATGAGAAAGTTATTTTCTTCTTCAAGAGTGAATCCGCTCAATAACTTATTTTTTCTTACTACTGGGCATGAAACTAAAAATGTTATTTCTAAACAGGTTTATTAGTCGTATTAAATAAGAATAACAGAGAATTTGTCAAAGAGTTTACTTTATAATTATAAGTTTTATTTCAAAATTGGGAAACATGTAAATATAATTACTTTGATCTCACACTAAAAATAAAGTTCATTTCTTTTCCTGTGTAAGGTAAGAGTGAAGTAAATTAGAAACCGACCAGTACGTGGGAAAAGGCGAGTTTGGAGAACTATTGTACAAGTTGGTCGGTGTGAATAGTATGGCGTTGCAAACTCAGGCCTTTCAATACAAACGCTGATTGACGTTCTCACTTTGTGAAATATAATACATATGCTTTTATGCATTTCACAGTTTATTCCGGCAGATTATAGAAGATCGAAGTGACAGAATATTCTATGCCACACCACCTTTCTTGGTTGTTAACGACTTAAAAGTAAAATCACAGACGATAGAATAAATAATGGTAAAACTTAACAGAGGCAACCGGCGTCGCCACACACTCACACACACACACACACACACACACACACACACACACACACACACACACATTTCATTTCTTTGATAAAAAATAAATGCGTGGGTAAAGAAAAATATTATGAAATTTATGCTTTTCATTATAATTAACTGAGCTATAACTTTAATTCCATGATCGTCAACGTTCTGTGAAACACACTGTATTCCTTGTACTGTTTTAAGTGATCGCCTAGTGGCTGTTATCAGGGCTCTTACTAAAAATTTCGGACGTTCCTTCCTAGCCTCAGGTTACATAGCAAATAAAAATCACGACCTTTTCTGTTAGATACAAAGATTCAGGGTATGTTGTTGTTGTTGTTGTTGTTGTTGTTGTGGTCTTCAGTCCTGAGACTGGTCTGATGCAGCTCTCCATGCCACTCTATCCTGTGCAAGCTTCTTCATCTCCCAGTACCTACTGCAACCTACATCCTTCTGAATCTGCTTAGTGTATTCATCCCTTGGTCTCCCTCTACGATTTTTACCCTCCACGCTGGCCTCCAATGCTAAATTTGTGATCCCTTGATGCCTCAAAACATGTCCTACCAACCGATCCCTTCTTCTAGTCAAGTTGTGCCACAAACTTCTCTTCTCCCCAATCCTATTCAATACCTCCTCATTAGTTACGTGATCTACCCACCTTATCTTCAGCATTCTTCTGTAGCACCACATTTCGAAAGCTTCTATTTTCTTCTTGTCCAAACTAGTTATCGTCCATGTTTCACTTCCATACATGGCTACACTCCATACAAATACTTTCAGAAACGACTTCCTGACACTTAAATCTATACTCGATGTTAACAAATTTCTCTTCTTCAGAAACGATTTCCTTGCCATTGCTAGTCTACATTTTATATCCTCTCTACTTCGACCATCATCAGTTATTTTACTCCCTAAATAGCAAAACTCCTTTACTACTTTAAGTGTCTCATTTCCTAATCTAATTCCCTCAGCATCACCCGACTTAATTCGCCTACATTCCATTATCCTCGTTTTGCTTTTGATGATGTTCATCTTATACCCTCCTTTCAAGACACGTCCATTCCGTTCAACTGCTTTTCCAAGTCCTTTGCTGTCTCTGACAGAATTACAATGTCATCGGCGAACCTTAAAGTTTTTACTTCTTCTCCATGCATTTTAATACCTACTCCGAATTTTTCTATTGTTTCCTTTACTGCATGCTCAATATACAGATTGAATAACATCGGGGAGAGGCTACAACCCTGTCTCACTCCTTTCCCAACCACTGCTTCCCTTTCATGCCCCTCGACTCTTATAACTGCCATCTGGTTTCTGTACAAATTGTAAATAGCCTTTCGCTCCCTGTATTTTACCCCTGCCACCTTTAGAATTTGAAAGAGAGTATTCCAGTTAACATTGTCAAAAGCTTTCTCTAAGTCTACAAATGCTAGAAACGTAGGTTTGCCTTTTCTTAATCTTTCTTCTAAGATAAGTCGTAAGGTTAGTATAGCCTCACGTGTTCCAACATTTCTACGGAATCCAAACTGATTTTCCCCGAGGTCCGCTTCTACCAGTTTTTCCATTCGTCTGTAAAGAATTCGCGTTAGTATTTTGCAGCTGTGACTTATTAAACTGATAGTTCGGTAATTTTCACATCTGTCAACACCTGACTTCTTTGGGATTGGAATTATTATATTCTTCTTGAAGTCTGAGGGTATTTCGCCTGTCTCATACATCTTGCTCACCAGATGGTAGAGTTTTGTCATGACTGGCGCTCCCAAGGCCATCAGTAGTTCTAATGGAATGTTGTCTACTCCCGGGGCCTTGTTTCGACTCAGGTCTTTCAGTGCTCTGTCAAACTCTTCACGCAGTATCTTATCTCCCATTTCGTCTTCATCTACATCCTCTTCCATTTCCATAATATTGTCCTCAAGTACATCGCCCTTGTATATATCCTCTATATACTCCTTCCACCTTTCCGCTTTCACTTCTTTGCTTAGAACTGGGTTGCCATCTGAACTCTCGATATTCATACAAGTGGTTCTCTTTTCACCAAAGGTCTCTTTAATTTTCCTGTAGGCTGTATCTATCTTACCCCTAGTGAGACAAGCCTCTACATCCTTACATTTGTCCTCTAGCATCCTTGCTTAGCCATTTTGCACTTCCTATCGATAACATTTTTGAGACGTTTGTATCCTTTTTGCCTGCTTCATTTACTGCATTTTTATATTTTCTCCTTTCATCAATTAAATTCAATATTTCTTCTGTTACCAAGGATTTCTAATAGCCCTCGTCTTTTTACCTACTTGATCCTCTGCTGCCTTCACTACTTCATCCCTCAGAGCTACCCATTCTTCTTCTAATGTATTTCTTTCCCCCATTCCTGTCAATTGTTCCCTTATGCTCTCCCTGAAACTCTCTACAACCTCTGGTTCTTTCAGTTTATCCAGGTCCCATCTCCTTAAATTCCCACCTTTTTGTAGTTTCTTCAGTTTCAATCTGCAGTTCATAACCAATAGATTGTGGTCAGAATCCTCATCTGCCCCTGGATATGTCTTACAATTTAAAACCTGGTTCCTAAATCTCTGTCTTACCATTATATAATCTATCTGATACCTTTTAGTATCTCCAGGATTCTTCCAGGTATACAACCTTCTTTCGTGATTCTTGAACCAAGTGTTAGCTATGATTAAGTTATGGTCTGTGCAAAATTCTACAAGGCGGCTTCCTCTTTCATTTCTTCCCCACAATCCATATTCACCTACTATGTTTCCTTCTCTCCCTTTTCCTACTGACGAATTCAGTCACCCATGACTATTAAATTTTCGTCTCCCTTCACTACCTGAATAACTTCTTTTATCTCGTCATACATTTCATCTATTTCTTCATCATCTGCAGAGCTAGTTGGCATATAAACTTGTACTACTGTAGTAGGCATTGGCTTTGTGTCTATCTTGGCCACAATAATGCGTTCACTATGGTGTTTGTAGTAGCTAACCCGCACTCCTATTTTTTTATTCATTATTAAACCTACTCCTGTATTATCCCTATTTGATTTTGTATTTATAACCCTGTAATCACCTGACCAAAAGTCTTGTTCCTCCTGCCACCGAACTTCACTAATTCCCACTATATCTAACTTTAACCTATCCATTTCCCTTTTTAAATTTTCTAACCTACCTGCCCGATTAAGGGATCGGGCATTCCACGCTCCGATCCGTAGAACGCCAGTTTTCTTTCTCCTGATAACGACGTTCTCTTGAGTAGTCCCCGCCCGGAGATCCGAATGGGGGACTATTTTACCTCCGGAATATTTTACCCAAGAGGACACCATCATCATTTAGTCATACAGTAAAGCTGCATGTCCTCGGGAAATATTACGGCTGTAGTTTCCCCTTGCTTTCAGCCGTTCGCAGTACCAGCACAGCAAGGCCGTTTTGGTTAATGTTACAAGGCCAGATCAGTCAATCATCCAGACTGTTGCCCCTGCAACTACTGAAAAGGCTGCTGCCCCTCTTCAGGAACCACATGTTTGTCTGGCCTCTCAACGGATACCCCTCCGTTGTGGTTGCACCTACGGTACGGCCATCTGTATCGCTGAGGCACGCAAGCCTCCCCACCAACGGCAAGGTCCATGGTTCATGGGGGGATTCACGGTATAAGAAAAATTAATTCTGCCAATGGCGTTGTCAGTATTCTCTCTCCAGCATTTATTCAGATGCCAACGGTGCGCTGTTGTCATGATTTGTCAATTTTATTTCAACTGCGGAGTGTTCACGCACTCCCTGTCGCCACTGACGTCAGGTAACATAAGAGAGGGAAGCATAGTGTGGCAACTGTTTGTGACTCGCATGATCTTTCATCACTTAAAACTGCCAGGCTGTTAGGCCATGGTCAATCCACAAAACTTTGTCTTAGGTTTTCCCTCTGGCTGTGGAAGACATCTTCAGAGGTAAATGGCGAACTGCAACCATAACTCGAGCGAGCGGCGAATAAATAGGCAGTGTAGAGGGCACCACAGTCTACCACGTGACGTCGGCTATGAGATTATCGCTGGCATTGCCAATATTCTCTATTGAAAGTAATCGATCGTCGTTCTTACATTGCAATTTTGACATCCATTTTTTTTCTAATTTAACACTTTAACACCTTCCTCTTTTCTGTTATCTCAGTGAATTTTATTCCATCATCATCATTCTCTTGGTAAAGATGTTCCACTACAGCTGATTTATCCGTATGTCTTAGGCGGCAATTCCTCTTGTATTCAATGAGACGGGTGTTAACTGTTGTGTTTGTGGTAGGAATATAAACCAGTCCACAAGTACAAGTAATTTTATATACACCCGGTGTCGCCAAAGGAAGTCGTATATCTTTTGCCAGTCTTAAACATCCTTTTATCTTCCTGGTGGTTCTGAAGGTAGTTTCCCCAGCGTACTTGCTCAACACTTTCCGAGTAATTTTACCGATGAACGGAAGGAAAACTTTCTCTTTGTGGTGCCGTTGTTCCTGATTCTCTCCCTAGGGCGAAATGATCTATCTCGTCATAGGAATAACCATTCTCCTTAATCGTAGATGAACAAGCTCGTCTTTTAAGTAAATCGGTTCACAGATTTTGTGCATTCTATCTAGCAAGGTTTTAATCAACGAGACGAACGTCGTATCGAAAACATCACACTATCATGTGCCTATGTATGGATAGGGTTTTGAGATTTATAAACATCATAATAATTTTAACAAAAATGAAAAAGATGTTAAATGAGAGAAAATTTCGATTTCAACATTGTAACGCAAGAATGGCGATCGATTAATTTCAGTCGAGAATGTTGGCAATATCAGTGATAAACTCATAACCGACGTCACGTGATAGACTCTAGTGCACTCTACACTGCCTATTTATCCGCCCCTGCCTCGAGTAATGGTTGCAATTCGCCATTTTACCTCTGAAGATGTCTTCCACAGCCAGAGGGGAAACGCAGGGAGAAAGTTTTATGCATTGACCACGGCCTAATAAGCTGGAAGTTTTAAGTGATGAAAGATCATGTGAGTCAGAATGCTTCCCTCTCTCATGTTAACTGACGGCAGTGTCGACAGGGAGTGCATGAACTCTCCACAGTTAAAATAAAATGGACAATCATGAAAACAGCGGACCCTGTGCACCTGAATAAACGCTGGAAAGCAATTACTGGACCTAAAATTGAATCCTGTGGATTACAGTCCTGAGGACAAATCATGAAAACAGTGCATCCCGTCCATCGGAATTAAGCCTAGGAAAGAGAATACTGAACCTAAAATTGGATCTTGTGGGCTACATTCCGCAGGACAAATCATGAAAACGATTAACCCCATGCACCAGAGCAAATGCTAGCAAAGAGATTCCAGGTCCTAAACTTGAACCCCGTGGGTGACATTCCTGTGGACGAATCATGAAAACAGTGGACCCTGTACATCACGTCTGGCAATTAGAACACTGGTCCTAAAACTGAACGTGGCTTACATTCCTGTCCACAAATCATTAAAACAGTGGACCATATGCATCAGAATTAATGATAAGAGATTGCTAGACCTGGACTTGAATCTTGTGGGTCATAATCCAGGGTACGAATCATGAAAACAGTGCACCATGTGCTTCAGGATAAACGCTAGAAAAGTTATTACTGGTCCTAAAATTGTAACGCAAGAATGACGATCGATTACTCTCAGTCGAGAATGTTGGCAATATCAGCGATAATCTCATAGCCGACGTCACGTGATAGAATGTGGTGCCCTCTACACTGTCTATTTATTCACCGCTCCCTCGAGATATGGTTGCAATTCGCCATTTTACTTCTGAAGATGCCTTCCACAGCCAGAGGGGAAACGGTGGTCACATTCCTGTTACTTTTTCCCAGTTAAAAAACTCATCTCTTCTTACAGCACGTAATCAATCAGTAAACCACTTTATGCAATCATTTTAAGGGGGGTAGGACGTCAAACGGGCCGACTTTGAGAAGGAGAGGCACCAGAGGACATTTTAATTTGCACTGTCTATACTTTTACAAATAAATTCATAAAACTTTGTCAGCATGACCAGGAAGGATTCGGGATTCACACTCATAGCAGTGGAAGTTCAAAAACAAGAAAAAATAATATTTTTTAAATGTGAAATTTCATGATTTTTTCACTTACTGTTAGCTGCATTTGTTGCTATAGGTACACTTTTTTTCATAAGTAAGAGAGCTACTTCGATGAATTTTGCACAGCTCACAAACCATACTTACAGGTGTATGAAACTCTAGAATTAATTTAATCCATGGAAAAATCAATGGACTGTTACGTTTTAAACTTCGTGTTTAGAGAAAACTCGAATTTTATAGTTAATTATCTCAATGTTTACCACAGTTTTTAACAAATTTGGGAAATTTTAGAGTTTCATACACCTGTAAGTATTGTTTGTAAGCTGTGCAAAATTCATCGAAGAATCTCTCTTACTTATGAAGAAAAGTGTACCTACAGCAACAAATGCAGCTAATGCCAAGTGAAAAAATGATGAAATTTCACATGTAAAAAAAAATTTGTTTTGTTATGTTTTTGAACTTCCTCTGATATGAGTGTGAATCCTGAATCCTTCCTGGTCATGCTAACAAAGTTTTATGAATTTATTTGTAAAAGTATAGGCAGTGTAAATTAAAATGTCTTGTGGTGCCACTCCTGCTCCAAGTCGGCCCGTTTCACGTCCTACCTCCCTTAAGTATTCTTGAAATCAGTTATTGGCTACATCATTACTTCCACTTCTCCGCATAGTAAAATGCTATGGACAGATCAAACGATGACTCTTTTTTTTCATGGTTATGAACTCTGCATCCTTTCTAATCCTCGCATGATGCAGGGCTGAGTAACGCCTGGAAACCTCGTCACGACCACGACGTGTCAGCACGCTCAGCATTCGCCGGTCGCCTCTCTCAGCCGACGTGCCTCAGCAGTCAGTCGCCGGCTAATTGGCGTCGTGTGACGGCGCCACGGGTCCAGGCGGAGTTGTGGGCCCGTAATTAAACGAAAACAGCGGCCGTGGCGGAGGCCGGCTTGCAGGTTTCTTGCGACACGGCGCGGCTCGGCCCGGCTGGTGAAAGCTACGTGGGCTCGACTCGCCTCGCCTCGCGGCGAATGGCCACAACACGGCTCCACTCCGGCTGATTAAGTCCGGCTCGAGCTGCGCGCCGCAGCCGGCCAATGGGCGGCCGCGCTTGTGAGGCGGCGCCAGGGGCGCGGCTGCGGCGCGCCACAGGGCATTTCTGCTGGCGGCTGTGGACGTAGCGGAGCTGCCTCGCTGCACAGTGCACACACGTCGCATTCACGCACAGCTTGCTCTTGTAGCACAAATGCTCATTGGTTACTGTAGTTCTCGGCACCTTAGAAGAAGGAACAAGTTACTTGAATGGCAGCCGTCTTTCACCCTGGGATGCTACGGTGGAGTACTGTATCCCCCAATCATTTTTCTTTCAAATACAGAGTGCAAAGCACACCATCGATAAGACGAAATCAGTACCTTCTCTGTGCAATAGCAACGGTGTTGTTATTGATGAAAATGCCACTAGCGCAGAGTTTCCGAACCTGTTTCACCAAACAAGACGGAGTAAGCATACCAGAATCTGAACTGGTAACAAACAACTGCCAACATTAGTAACTTTGAAATACACTACTGGCCATTAAAATTGCTACACCACGAAGATGACGTGCGAAATTTAACCGACAGGAAGAATATGCTGAGATAAGCAAATGATTAGCTTTTCAGAGCATTCACACAAGGTTGGCGCCGGTAGTGACACTTACCACGTGCTGACATGAGGAAAGATTCCAATCGATTTCTCATACACAAACAGCAGTTGACCGGCGTTTCCTGATGAAACGTTGTTGTGATGCCTCGTGTAAGGAGGAGAAATGCGTACCATCACGTTTCCGACTTTGATAAAGGTCGGATTGTAGCCAACCGCGATTGCTGTTTACCGTATCGCGACATTGCTGCTCACGATGGTCGAGATCCAATGACAGTTAGCAGAATATGGAACCGGTGGGTTCAGTAGGGTGATACGGAACGCCGTGCTGGATCCCAACGGCCTCGTATGACTAGCAGTCGAGATGACAGGCACCGTATCCGCATGGCTGTAACGGATCGTGCAGCCACGTCTCGATCCCTGGATCAACACATGGGGACGTTTGCAAGACAACAACCATCTCCACGAACAGTTCGACGACGTTTGCAGCAGCATGGACTATCAGCTCGGAGACCATGGCTGCGGTTACCCTTGACGCTGCATCACAGACAGGAGCGCCTGCGATGGTGTACTCAACGGCGAACTTGGGTGCACGAATAGCAAAACGTCAATTTTTTCGGATGAATCCATGTTATGTTTAAAGCATCATGATGGTCGCATCCTTGTTTGGCGACATCGCGGTGAACGCACATTGGAAGCGTGTACTCGTCATTGCTATACTGGCGGATCACCCGGCGTGATGGTATGGTGTGCCATTGGTTACACGTCTCGGTCACCTCTTGTTCGCATTGCCGGCACTTTGAACAGTAGACATTACATTTCAGATGTGTTACGACCCGTGGCTCTACCCTTCATTCGATCCCTGCGAAACCCTACATTTTAGCACGACCGCATGTTGCAGGTCCTGTATGGGCCTTTCTGGATACATAAAATGTTCGACTGCTGCGCTATCCAGCACATTCTCCAGATCTCTCACCAACTGAAAACGTCTGGTCAATGTGGCCGAGCAACTGGCTCGTCACAATACGCCAGTCACTACTCTTGATGAACTGTAGTACCGTGTTGAAACTGCATGGGCAGCTGTACCTGTACACGCCATCCAAGCTCTGTTTGACTCAATGTCCTGGCGTATCAAGGCCGTTATTACGGCCAGAGGTGGTTGTTCTGGGTACTGATTTCTCAGGATTTATGCACCCAAATTGCGTGAAAGTGTAATCACATGTCAGTTCTAGTATAATATATTAGTCCAATGAATACCCGTTTATCATCTGCATTTCTTCTTGGTGTAGCAATTTTAATGGCCACTAGTGTATGTACAGTGAACACCCACATAACCTCACAGTCTCAGTTGTATTATATTTTTCTTAAGGCGGTAGATCAGAATGACGTTCAGTTTTGGATCCGATATTGATGATTGTTTTCAATAAAATACCAAATTACAAAACTGAGTGTAGACCTTTATTGTACACCCTTAAGACTGTATTATGTACTTTTTAATTATAAAACTAAGAGGACACTACACTACATCGACGAAAGGCCTTCGCAGAATGCGGAGGCGATTCGTGGGAGCTCTGAACGCCACAATTATCAGCGTACTACAATATTTGGGAAACTACTTTGGAACTTATGATATCATCTAACGTAGCATACAGAGATATTTAGAGCAAATGTTCTTTAGCAAAATGGCGGCACTCTGAAATAGAAGTCATGTATTTCGACTAAAATGTTATAAAAACGCGCACCAAAAATCGAAAATAAAATATATTGCAAAAATTCTATGTACCAGTGTAGCGAAAACGCCGACTCTCGACATACATAAAGGTACAATGTAACTGCATACGTATTTCATACGTTATAGCTCCCGACAACTTGAAAAATGTTATTTTGAAAAAACAAGCCTTTAAATTTTCAACTTGAATTTCTTTTTTTATATTGAAACTGAACAAACATTTAATAGCACCTTACAGTAGGCGTTTTCTCGCAAATTTCTAAACGCTATCATTCTGACTAAATTGTATTTACTAACTGGTTTTCAATTACCAATCGAAGCGTTTTTTGCACCATGAGGATTACTTTTCCAAAGTTTTCTATCCCTATAAATACGTTAGTTTGTCACTGTCAAGCACTTACCGTTTACTTCACATTAAAGAAAAGCGCAACGACAAGTTAAGCAGGCGCGGGAGAAGCACATTCTTTCAGACTGTTTACTATAAATGAATCATGTTACGAAGAGAAATGTTGTTGAGAGTGGTATTTTGGTTGATACTGCCCTTTGTGACACTATACGAAACTAACAGGACACGTAACTCGACAGTATTACACTGCATTCGACCGCTCGCATGCAGCCAGCCGTTGTGGCCGAGCGGTTCTAGGCCCTTCAATCTGGAACCGCTACGGTCTCAGGTTCGAATCCTGCCTCGGGCATGGATGTATGTGATGTCCTTAGGTTAGTTAGGTTTAAGTGGTTCTAAGTTCTAGGGGACTGATGACCTCAGATGTTAAGTCCCATAGTGTTCAGAGCCATTTTGCTCGCATGCACCACACTCCATGGAAGAAATTGCGATTTTAACATATTGTAACATTTATGGCACACTTTATATGAATAAATCTTAAAAATAGGCTCTCTAAGGAACATTTTAAGGCATTAAAATCATTAAGCTAGTAAAACTCTGGTCTACTATACCGAACCGTTCTATCGGAGTCTATTAATGGAAATACAGTCTAATACTGTGCAATGATATTATTCAGAAATACGGAGATGCTTACTTCGCCAAATTCTCTTCCCCTAGCCGCACAAAATCCTTCCTTCGCCTCATGTCTCTTATCACGTTACTTTTTTGTCGGTTTCATTAGCATCTGCGCACATTAATAGCTCTGACGCTGGTACAAAACTCCGCAGAATATTGTCATCATCTTGGCCAATTTTCTGATTTTGTGACTCATGGAGATAAAATCTATAGCAATGGTTAAAATCAACTATGAAATAATCCTTTAATCCAGTTTATTTTGAAGGTGGCGCTACTGCTCTAATTACAAAATGTGTATGAATTCCTAAGGAATCTGCTGCGGTCATCGGTACCTCGACTTACACACTACTTACACTTAATTATGCCAAGAGCAACACACACACTCATGCGCGAAGGAGGACTCGAACCTCCGGTGGGAGGGACAGCGCAATCCGTGACGTAGTGCCTCAAACCGTGCACCCACTCCGCACGGCGGTATAAGTACACCTCGGATTTCGGGAGCGCAGCCCCTCTAACATCAAGCCTGTATCCGCTCTAGAGTCTACATACACCTGAACAAATTACTCTGCCACCACGCCTTTCGAGTAATCGCCGTCGTCAAATGCTAATGATGGAGTCTTGCACGTGCACTACGGAAACATCCTTTCGCCGACACGAACGAAGGCTGCTGTAGCTTTCACTTCGACGAGTAATTTAAATTTTTTCCCCTTCTGGTGTTTCTCTGCGAGCTCCGAACTCGCAAGTTCCCGGCTGGTGCGTTTCATAACGCTGCTGATGACTGAGCAGTCCTTATGCAACCGTGAAGTCATACTTCCAGATCCGTGAATCAACTGTAGCGTCACCACATACCAAATTACCACACTTCAGAGTCAACAAGTCGCGTTTCTTTGTTGAGTTTCCTACCACCACGCAGTTTCTAATGCAATGCCGGAATGAGATGAGAACATTCGTAAATTTTTCTTAATTTTCTCTGTTTTTCCTGATATTAACAATTCTTCGCCGGACCATCCTGTGTGCCTATGTTCTTCCCGCACCTCTTAACGTCGAGATCGTTAGCTAACGACAAAAGAAGATAAGTTACACGCAGATACGATCTGCTGCCCTGTTTACCGGCTCTTAATCTGGTACAACGTTCAGTTTCGGTTTCACATTAATACCTCTAAACAGCTGTATAAAAAGTTACGCAATTCACAGACTGATGACACAGTTGGCTTTTGTCGATTATAATGACGACATGAAACGTATGCGACGACTGTAATAATAATTGGCAAATGCGGGATAATTGACTTCTCACCAGCTCTGCAACCCTTAAAGTACATAGCACTGGAAATTACAAAAATGTTTCCGGCTGCACACTAGGGCAATGACCTCATTCTTGTGGACCACATTTAGCCTACTCACGAGATAGCTGGTTCCAAGTTTTTCCACAACCGAATAAGAGCAGGAATGAGAGGAAAGGATTAAAAAGTACGAACAAAAGCGAACGAAAACTGTTTTTCGTACACGAAAATAAATGAAAAATAGAAGTAGTTTTTTTTTGCAACGAAACAATTACATCAAAACTAAAAGAAATCTTTTTGCAGAGTTAAATGTTTGTTAAATGACAGATAACTACACTTCACATGCTTTAGTGGACGAAATAGCGAAATTCCTAAAAAAAAGTATGCTGATAATACATGTTGTGATGTGATTCTCACGGATTAACTAGTATGAACAATCAAATATCATAAGCGAGAGCTAGGTGGGTATCTTATCCGTTACTCTAGAATAAAAGCCCTTTGGTTATCTATCACAAATTTTCGCATATTCTGATGTCATTCTCTTCCAACAAAAACATTTTGTCTGGTATTTCCTACTGCTTTTATACCAACTACGTTACTTAAATTTAATCTCACTTGTCACCTCATGGTCGACATTTTGACTTTTGGTATCCTTCCTGGAAACTCAATGTAGAAAAGAGTTTTTACAAACTAGCTGCATCGAACCCACGATGCAAGAGTCCTGGCCACTCGGTTGGAGACACTAGTTCGTAAGTCTATTGAAGTAATTCAACTATCGTAACTGAAACACGACATGACAGTTTAATTAATATGAATACCGTCAGAGCTGTGCATATCAAATACTCTATTTCACTTTTATTTTGGTAATTGTACGTTACATTTTATTTATCTTTTTTTGTGATTTCTATCATATGAATCATGTTTAATTTACCGACAGAGAAATGCATATATAAAATATTATATTTCAAATTTATTTTGGTAATTATACGCTACATTTTATTTCTCCATGTTTTTATAATTTTTGTCATATGAACGACGTTTAATTAACATCTTAACATCTTATAAACATAATTTGCATGTATACAGAACCTTCAAAAAAATGGTTCAAATGGCTCTGAGCACTATGGGACTCAACTGCTGAGGTCATTAGTCCCCTAGAACTTAGAACTTAGAACTAGTTAAACCTAACTAACCTAAGGACATCACAAACATCCATGCCCGAGGCAGGATTCGAACCTGCGACCGTAGCGGTCTTGCGGTTCCAGACTGCAGCGCCTTTAACCGCACGGCCACTTCGGCCGGCTACAGAACCTTCATTCTAAGACAAGTACCATAGTATGTTGAGAGGTTAGTACAGATTCTGGACGCGAAATAATTTGGGTCAAGGTAAGTGTTTTAAGGTGGAACAAACACGATCGTCGAATGCTTTTATGGAATCTCTGTTTCAGGAGTAGTAGTAGCGGAACATTTGAGAGGAAACTCGGAGAGTATTTCCCACAAATTTCCTGGTCGTGTTATTGTATCAAGTGGAGATGTCAACTTACCATCTGTAGACAGGGAGAACGAAAGTGATTAAGGCTGGTACTATGGGCAGGAAATCGTACGGAATTGTTCTAAGTGCTTTATTCGAAAATCACCTTCAGCAGGTAACACAGAACTGACCAATGAAAATAGAACGTTCGATCTCCTGGTCATTAACAGGATCGAACGGTTCAACTCCGCGTAAAACAGAAAACAATGATCCTAAAGCAGCTACAATACCACTGAATATGACTGTAAATACGAATATACGACGGCGTGCTCAAAAGTAATGCCTCCCAATTTTTGATGAACCAGAACCATAGTCTATGTTTAAAAGTGGTAAATAAACAAATATATTGCCCAGAATGTATTTATTCATCGACTAATAAGGAGATATCAGCAAATACCTAGAAAAGCCGTGGATCTGAAACTCTATAGTAGACAACGAGAGGAATTTTGAAAGGTCATTACAGCCATGAAAATCACTGACTTCTTCTAAACTATTGTCCACCAAAATCGCAACACCATGAAGGCGGCATGCAGCGAAAGTCTCCCTGTTCTTCGCTCATAGGCAGCACACGGCGCCTGGTACACGCGGCGCTCGGGGACCGCAGCACAGCTACGACACCTGAGGATGGGCTTATAACAGTCCGAAACCGGTCGTGTGAAAATAAAGTAATTTACAACTGAAGCAGTGTTTTCAGCCTCTGCTATAACGCTCGGTTGCGGATGTTCTTCCATCAGGATTGTTATGTGTTTTACCACACTGTGCAGTCACATTAATGTGACCACCTGCCATAACCCTGAATAACCACATTATGCTGCGCGGACCGTTGTGAAATATCCAGGAAGAGAGTTAATGAAGCGCTAGAAGGTACCGACAGGGATGTGGTGCCAGGCTGACTCTAATGCCAAGGCCAGCTGTATTGCTCGACTGAGGGTCCATGGCGGGAACAGCCCTATCGATGTAGTCTCACAAATTCTCTTCAAGGCTTAAATTAGAGGATTCTGGAGGGCACAGAAATACATTAAACTGCTCCTGGTGCTGCACGAACCACGGAAGTACGCCGCGACCTTTGCATTGTCGCGCTGGTAGATGACATCATGCCGAGAAACAAAACTGCATGGACCCGTGGTCTATCCCCAAGGATAGATGCATTCTTGTGTTGATCCTCTGTGCCTTACAGAATGACGCAAACATTCCTCACACTTTATGCTCCTCCTCCGACGTTTCACGCTGTACACGCCAACAGCCACCTCTCCGATGGATCATAAAACGTGATTCATCTGAAAAGTTTATCTATTGACTTTTAGTAGACGTCCAGTTGCGGTATAGGAGTGTAAATTCCAGCCTTGGTTGCCCAAGGCTTCTGCTGCGGAAGCCCGTACATAAACTTACCTGTTTTGGAAATGCTTCCATCACTGGCCTGAAATGGAATGATCGTACCCCTCTGAATGTGAGATAAATCGCCTCGTTTCCGCTTTACGACAACGACTGCACTGATTTCCGCGTGGCCCCGACGTGCTTTATATATCCTCCACTGCTAGAGCTTCCACCTGACTTCCGTGAGTGGTTATTACCCGTTGGTTCCGAAGATAGGCGGTGGTCACACCAATGTGACTGGACCGCGTATATGCTTCAATACGGAGTTGATAAGCGTTTCAGTGCAGCTGCGCAAAGCAAGTAGGTGCAACGCCATACATGTTCTGTGTATATAAGGAAGATTATGCAGGAAGTTTCTCGTTAAGAAATCCGATTATAATGTTGACTGTTTATGTCTCGTATAAGGAGAAACGAGCACTACCGTGTGTCTGAATCCGACACCAGCGGATCGTGGCCTCTAATGCCTGTCTTTACACGATAGTGTTGCTCACGTTGATCAGGAGGGACACACTCAATACCATGTAGGATTTTAATGGATTCACGGGGCTTGTGCCTGAGGGATAAATCATATTGCTCGTTTGGCCGTGCTGCATTTATCAAATACGTTACGTAAATTGAGTCAAGAAACTGGTTGTTTTCGGGGAGAAAAGTTTCCACAAGGACAGTGTGACTACATGTGGAGTACCATTTACTTCCAGTACTGATGTTCAAATGTTCAAATGTGTGTGAAATCTTATGGGACTCAATTGCTAAGGTCATCAGTCTCTAAGCTTACACACTACTTAACCTAAATTATCCTAAGGACAAAAACACACAACCATGCCCGAGGGAGGATTCGAACCTCCGTCGGGACCAGCCGCACAGTCCATGACGGCAGCGCCTCAGACCGCTCGGCTAATCCCGCGCGGCACTTCCAGTACTGTGAAAACTACTGTGCCTTACCTTGTTGCAGCTGTAGACAGAAGTTTTCTGACAATGTGTGAAGCTCTGAAGTGAATGAACCATGCCACATTGCATTCGTCGTTGCCATACGAGCCCAATAACTGGTACGGCTGCAGTTGTGTGAACAACAGAATCACATCTCGTTTGCATAGCCGCTAATTTGGACAGCAGAGCCTACATTTCCGACACGTTAAGGGTGCTGGCTGTGCCCCATCATTGCAGTATCCAACAAATTAACACAAGACCACATATTGCTCATACTGTGCTCATATCTGGATACAGAGGGTGTTTCACAGTTGCCCCGACCAAATTATTCTCTAGATCTCTCAAACACTGAATATATCTGCTCAAGGGTTGCCTTGAGACTGCGACAACACCACTCGGCAGCAGCTATCATTGATGAAATTTTACGCACAGTTGAATCATCATGCAATGACGTACACACAACTGTCATTTTCTCTTAGTTAGGCTCGGTGCCCAGTTGGGTTGGAGCCACAGTTATCGCCAGAGGTGAATTTTTGCTAATATCTCTATAGAGTCATGTATCCTCTGCCATAGGTTTTGCATTACAACAATTTATTGTACTTAACGGCGAGAGCATCAGAGTACATGAAGCAATGCGTAGACAGCAAATAAAAGTTATTTCTAAATCTTACGAACACAGAGATTATCTGTCCAAAGAACTGCCATGAGTGCTTCAAAATGCTTTAATATTAAGTGCTCATCACTCTGAAATGTGTTCTATCTTTATCACTATGACTAAATTGTTTTTATGGTTCAAATAGCTCTGAGCACTATTGGACTTAACATCTGAGGCCATAAGGCCCATAGACTTAGAACTACTTAAACCTAATTAACCTAAGGACATCACACACATCCGTGCCCGAGACAGGATTCGAACCTGCGACAGTAGCAGCAGCGCGGTTCCGGACTGAAGCACCTAGAACCGCTTGGCCACAGCGGCCGGCTTGTTTTTATGTTGTAATATAAATGCAAGGCATATGAAGACAACGAATTCAGAGGTTAATGAGACTTTCTCACTCGCTTTGGTGGACAGCTTTCATTTCCTACCACGCGGTTGTCATATGGGCGTTCTTTTCGAAACAGTAGTGAGCGTCACGCACTGTGTCTCTGTTTGGAATTGCATGAGAGGGAAAGATCAACAATTTGTTCGAAACATATTTAAAGTAATTGCACCTTCTTGATGGACCTACGGTGAAGAGTTACGGTTACACGTAACATAATGGAAGAAAAGTACTCAACAGCAATGGTCGGAAGAATCTATGTCAGTATACACCTGAAGCAGTACACGAAAATTATCGTGGAAGCTGTTACCAAACAAAACCGTAGACAACCCACAAATATTGACCGCAATCAAACAGAAGACACAAACTGGTTGAACGACACGGTTGGTATTTGGCACCAAGCGTAAATTCTCTTAATCATGTTACATTGCTCCTGTATTAGTATACGGAGTAGCACATATTGTACTGCCAGAATGAACTGAAGATCTACTGTTTTACGTTCTACTACCATTCTAGCGTACTTTTATTCGTCTTAAGTAGTTGAGAGATACATCGTCATCCAGTTGGGTTAATATTCCTGTCAAGGACGTACTTCTTGATCTGTTTTAAAAGTTGCTTTCCTCAATTACATTATCAGCTCAATTGTATTTTGTAATATATCCATCTTACCATGAATTTTTACTTTCCATTTAATCCGACAGATAGAGAAACATTATCGAGCGAGGTGGCGCAGTGGTTAGCACACTGGACTCGCATTCGGGAGGACGACGGTTCAATCCCGTCTCCGGCCATCCTGATTTAGCTTTTCCGTGATTTCCCTAAATCGTTTCAGGCAAACGCCGGGATGGTTTCTTTGAAAGCGCACGGCCGATTTTCTTCCCAATCCTTTCCTTCTCCTATCCCCTTTGAAGAGTAAGTTTCCAGTCTCTTCTACTGTGAAAATCTAAACAGCCCTGTAATAATGACGCTTTTCTTCACTGGGGAAAACACAGTTATGTTAGAAATTTAGAAGGAAGGTCAGCGTTGGCCGTTATTTATCACATGGTCGTTGTGCACACAGCACTCTATGGAGTCGCCAGTCAATATAGTTATGTTAAGGAAAAAAAAAAGACAACTTTCATTTCAAATTTCAGTGGTAGCCCATCGAAAGCCGATTTCTCCTTCATGACCTCCACGCTCAAATGTCAAGGTTGCTCCGTGCTTCCTCGATGTTGTTATCATTAAGGTGTAAAAACACAAGACCAGATCGTGGAAGGAAGGGAAGGAAATTGGTAGTGTTCGTTTCAAAGGAACCATACCAAAATTTGACTTACGAGATTTTGGTATACCACGGAAGACCTAAATCTGGATAGCTGAACAGTATTTTGAACCGCCGTCCTCCTGAATCTGAGCAGTGTCGCACCACCGCGCCTTCCGCTCGATTGTACAGTTAGGGAGAAGTGAAATGATCGTACGACATTATCAGTCGACAGACTCTGTCTGTGGTTGTTCTGCCGCCCAGTGCAAGTCTGTCTATGCCTCGTCCTTAGGCGACGTGAGCTAGGACGAAGAATTGAGGAAATGATGATCAGGACAACACACACCCTGTTCTCGCGCGAAGGAAACCTCCGAACCGGCCGTAGTGGCCGAGCGGTTCTAGGCGCTACAGTATGGAACCGCGCGACCGCTACGGTCGCAGGTTTGGATCCTGCCTCGGGCAAGGATGTGTGTGATGTCCTTAGGATAGTTAGGTTTAAGTAGTTCGAAGTTCTAGGGGACTGATGACGTCAGCAGTTAAGTGCCATAGTGCTCAGAGCCATTTTGTTTTTGAAACCTCCGACTCGCACCGAAATCAAAATCGGGGCCTCGCGATCTAGAGACAGCGACGATAACCACTTTCTTTTCCTCGTCATTTACCTCGTAATTGTTCTAACCATTTGGTCTGGGCGGACGTCACATGACACCCCTTCAAGTTCATCATTGAATACTTCACTGATCTTTTGTTATTACAAAGAGCAGCCAGCCCTCTGACTGAACATGCTGAGTTACTTCGGTGGCGAGCCACTTAAACCACGAGCTGAGGACACAAGTAGGGTAATTCTCCGGGTTACACGTCAATTTCTACTGTAAGAAGCTACTGCTTTTCCTTTACGCAAGCTTTTTCAGAAGAGGGATGACAGAAGTAAGCGTTTTGATGTAAAATTAAAGAAAATCCACTCCTCAGTGTCATCGCTAGCACAATATTATACGACGCATGAGGCAACAAAGACCAGGAGTGGGGTCATGGAAGTATGATAGAATGGACAGGACGCGGGAGATGAGCATGTACATGGAGGAAAGAGAGAAAGAGAGAGAGAGAGAGAACCTATGATTATTCCCTCCGATTTCCTGTTTTACAAATCATGTCACGTACCCGTAAATCGATTGTCGTCGAATGCGCCGATATATCCATACCGAAGGAAATATTTGATTTGCTGGTTCGTTGATAACCGTTACGACACCCGCCTATTGTGGTAGCTGGATTAGCGACGAACTTTTCCGCTTAACCGTCGTGAGCCGAATTAGCGGAACTGAACTAATTAATTATGACGTCATCATCGGTTATCAGCTACGGGTGGCTTCTGATCCTAATGCCCGATAGCAGTCCCTCGATATCTGATACCCGATAACACGGCGCAAATTTGCAAGGCAAATGCCGCGCCCTCTGTTCAGAAGGTTACTCGGCTCCGGCGGGATCGCTTCCTGTGATACTTGACACTGATAGCAGTACTATCCGGTAGCGAAGCGCTTCAGAACGAAGTAGGTTCAATAGAAAATTAAGCCACCGCCACAGCACGTTGAATATGAGGACAGACAACACAAAGCACTTTGCCATATTTTAACCGGCATATCTAAAGTAGCAACAAAGCTCAAAGAATTAATGAAATTTTTCTTTGTTGTACCATAGGAACCTCACGACTCGAATCTCGTTTCGGAAGGTAAATGTGTTGCTCTTCCTTTATTTTAAATGTAGGTCTAGAAATTTTATTTCTGATCAGTACTGTGCACACTAGACGGCACACAATGCTCTTCTGTTTACTGAAAGTTACGTATGTCCTTCATGCAGTGTCCTCTGAAATTTACGGTAATTGTTCCGTTGTTTCTTGGCCCAAATGATTTGAATTCAGTGTCATGAAATGAAAAGAGTCAACGGGGACGAAAACACTGAAGATGCAATAATAAGAAATTATACAGTTTATATCGTTTTTGAAATGCTGAACTTCGCATTGTTACGAGTGTAGACGACAAGTGAAAATCCGCACCATACCGAGTCTTAGGCTTACAGTGTGAAAGAATAACTTTGAACAGTGATTTCACCAAGTTCAGAGATTTGGAGGTCTGTACACCATTGCAAGATTATTTCTCCCTCCTTCAACCACCAGGACCACCAACACGATCAAGTTCGACAATGCTGGACGAACCCTAATGTGGCGTGTCCAACAAGATCGGTTTGATGGTCCCCGTGGTATGGTATGGGTGTCACAGTGTTGCATGCTCACACTGGGCTCTAAATCTTTGAACACGGTACACTCACCAGTCAATGTTATCGTTATACCGTACCCTTTCCCCATGTGCGTTTTTTCAGGGGTGCATTCGGTCCTGACTTCATGCTGCAGCCATGGACTGTGCGGCTGATCCCGGCGGAGGTTCGAGTCCTCCCTCGGGCATGGGTGTGTGTGTGTGTGTGTGTGTGTGTTAGTCCTTAGGATAATTTAGGTTAAGTAGTGTGTAAGCTTAGGGACTGATGACCTTAGCAGTTAAGTCCCATAAGATTCCACACACATTTCAACTTTTTTTTCATGCTTCTAAAGGCATGAAGAAAGTGGTAGGGGAAATGAAATTTCACTCAGATGGCTAAGGGAAGGAAACACCACTTCAATGGGAATCAACATAAAACAACATCAATGACGAAATGTCTGTGTAACCGCCTGCTTCAGCCTACTCTGTCAACTGAAAAAGAAGACGTATTTCCCAAACGCGTGAAAATGTCTTACCAAATACATTCATTTTGAATTATAGTGAGACTTTCATGATCATGCTTGGAACAGAAGGCCTCTTGTTTCTACTGTCAGTACATTTAACTAGTGCTCTCTGTGTTAATAATTTGTACAGACAGTTTTAGTCTCTGAGCAGGTCGACGTCATCACACTAGCGTCTCTTGTAATGGGTGATCTAACTAGGGACGAGGTTTTAGTGAAACAAATGCCCTTTGGAGTGATGTAAATATGGCTGGATTTTGAGGTAGAAGCGTTCGCTCATTACCAGATGGCTCAGAAATGGTTCAAATGGCTCTGAACACTATGAGACTTAACTTCTGAGGTCATAAGTCCCCTAGAACTTAGAACTACTTAAACCTAACTAACCTAAGGACATCACACACATCAATGCCCGAAGCAGGAATCGAACCTGCGACCGTAGCGGTTGCGCAGTCCCAGACTGTAGCGCCTAGAACCGTTCGGCCACACCGGCCTGCTCATCACTAGAGTCCACCCCAACACCACCACGACACCAGAGTCCACTCCGGGCAGCGAGAGGACTGGACACCAACAGCAGCAGCTGTTGGTTGGAGACAGGGTTGTGCCTCCCGCCGCCAGCACTAAGTTCCTCACGTGACTGCCCTGCCAACCTGGGGTCCGTGCCAGCTGTCTCCAGCACTGAGTTCCTAGTGGACTTAATGTCTTAGCGCCAGCTGTCGTCCGACGCCTGGCAGAGGGAAGTGAGTCGAAACCTGCGAACAGCCATCTCAAGGCACTACCGCGGAAGATGCGTGCGCAGCCGAGTGGCCGCCACGGCTCCACTTCACCTAAGCAAGTAGGACGCCGTTGCCGACAAGGCCAACATTTCCGTGACGCCGCCGGCATGCCACGGGTCGTCCATCAGCATCACAGGGTATGTGTGCAATGTCAAGAGCTAAGCATACGTCAACGCCCGCGATGGACAACATAGCGAGACTTGTTTACATCGCTGAGCTGCGACACGTCATATATTAGAATTGAAAAAAAGCATTCTTCACTGACCTCAGTGTTTCGACTGGGCCCACCAATCTGTCATCCTCACCCACTCATCCCCCTGAGTAAAGCACCACTTCCCAAGGGTGTCCAAGTATTTGTCACCACTAGGCTCTCTTCATCAGAAATATAATGATGCATATTCCCTTAATATAGTCAAGTTCAATTATAGCCCAGATAAAAGTCACATGTCGAAATATGGCACAGACTAACGAAGCCATTAGCTGGGTGATTAGGAAGACGATTTGGTACGTAACTGATCTCCCCTTACTTCTGAACGTCGATCCCGGTTGGATCCATCTTTCCCTGCAGTACATCCGCGATCACAGAGGAGCGGCTTGATCTCTCAGTACCATAAAAATTTCTTCAGTCACTCAGAAACATTGAAATTTACATTGGGGTATGACATTTACATCCGAAAACAATGAATTACTCCTGATGTGATAAATCTGGTGACACTTACAAGAACGGTAACCCAGCACTAACAGATAAATCTGAACAAAAATTCCTTTAAAGGGCAGAGATATGCCTGAGCTTTAACCCATCAAAATAATTTATCTATAAAACACTGTATTTGTATAGGATCGATGTTTCAACGTTAATGGATCTAATAGAGGCCCAAGTCGCTGAAACGTGCTATAGACAATTACGACCAGTGGTTCGCTAACACTAATACACTGAAGCGCCGAAGAAACTAGTATAGGTATATGCGTATTCAAATACAGGGATATGTAAACAGGCAGATTACGGCGCTGCGGTCGGCAACTCCTATAATAAGACAGCAAGTGTCTGGAGCAGTTATTAAATCGGTTACTACTGCTACAACGGCAGATTATCAAGACTTAAGTGAGCTTGAACGTGGTGCTATAGTCGGCGCACGAGTGATGGGACACAGCATCTCCGAGGTAGTGATGGCGTGGGGATTTTCCCGTACGTCCATTTCACGAGCGTACCGTGAATATCACGAATCCGGTCAAACATCAGTCTCCGACAACGCTGAAGCCGGAAGAAGATCCTGCAAGAACAGGGCCAACGACGACTAAAGAGAATCGTCATCGTGACAGAAGTGTAACATTTCCGCAAACTGCTGCAGCTTTCAATGCTGAGCTATCAACAAGTGTCAGCGTGCGAACCATTCAAGGAAACATCGTCGATAAGGGCTTTCGGAGCCGAAGGTCACTCATGTATCCTTGATGACGGCATGACACAAAGCTCTACGCCTCGCCTGGGCCCGTCGTCACCGACATAGCACTGTTTTTGATTGGAAACATGTTGCCTGGGCGGACGAATCTAGTTTCAAACTGTATCGAACGGTTGGACGTGGACAGGTTTGGAGACAACCTCATGAAACCATGGACCCTGCATGTCAGCAGGGGACTGTTCAAGCTGGTGAAGGATCTGTAATGTTGTGGGGCGTGTGCAATTGGAGTGATATGGGACCTCTGATATCTCTAGATACGACTTTGCATGTCACACGCACGTAAGCATCGTCACCTGCGTCCAATCATGTCCATTATGTGTTCCGACGGACTTCGGCAATTCCAGCAGGAGAGTGTGACACCGACACCCCAACTGTCCAGAATTGCTACAGGGTGGCTCCAGGAAGACTCCCCAAAGATGAACATTATTGAGTATATCTGGAATGCCTTGCAAAGTGCTGTTCAGAAGAGATCTCCACCCCCTTGTACTCTTAGGGATTTATGAACAGCCTTGCAGAATTCATGGTGTCTGTTCCCTCTAGCACTGTTTCAGCCATTAGTCTACACCATGCGACGTCGTGTTGAGGCACTTGTGCGTGGCAGCGATGGTCCTACATGACACTACCCATGTGTACCAGTTTCTTTGGCTCTTCAGTTAAATGACATATTACTTGAGAAAAAAGTAATATTTTCTTGAGAAAATATATGTTAAAACATCGATTTCTTTCAGAGTCAAACTTTTAGACTAGAAGTTATTTTGTGATCTAAGTGCCAATGATATGCAGTGAACTGATTAAAACACATTGGAATGAAACAAGGGCATCATGTGTACATGCTCCTCTATTTCCGGTGTTTCGGCCCTGTAGTAGTCCAAAATGTGAAGCCACAGTGACCACATTATGAGTATCTTTACCGTGAGCAGTTCGATTCCAGGCTGGTGTTTTCACTCATTTGCATTTCAGTGAATTTTATTCTGTGGTCTATAGATTCGTTACCATTAAAATATTGGTTGTGCACAGACGGGGAGTTTCACACATAAATGATCCTGATTGGTATTAGATCAGACATATATCAAGTATTCTAAAACTATTTTTATCCGATTTTACTAGTTCGAGTTGGCGTTCCTCCTTGTTGCAATTGTGTCGTTCATTACCACATATCCTTACACCAACCACGTCTGCGGTAGGGACCACACAAGGAAATTTGGAACCTACCAACTACACTGGAGAATTAGCTTCTCCCTGCTCCTGTGCCAAGGAAAATTCCAAGACACTCAGGCGCCAGCAGTGTGTAACACAATTTATGGCTTTTGGCGGCTGTACACCGCTCGCCCATCAAGAAACAAAACTAAACGGTTATCTTAGTTGCCAACACTTGGGCAGCAGCTTGTTTTTCGTAATCTCAATGTTCAGATAGGAATGCCTGCGACAGCGAACGCACAGATGGTGGAGCAGTGTTACGTGTTGGTAGTAGTATTAACGCCGTTCAAATTATCTGAACGAGTAATGGACGACTATAAAGACTCTGAAGTGTAAAGGGTTCACTTCAACGTGATGCTAAACTGATATTCACGGTTAATGGAGCACCATTTGTCTTTTATATGAAACAAGGTGACAATATTAGGCTTAAAGTGCTCACATGTAAGGCGAACTTCCATAGTATTTGAAAAACTGCTTAAGTAACGAAAGGAAGTTTTCGGGATATAGACCGTTAATATGAAATTAGGCATCACGTGTAGTACCCCATTCACCCTCATAAAACCGGCAAATGCATCATGGTCCGTAGTCCACGACACACCAGTAGTGATGAGCAGCCTCTCTCATCATTGACAACTAAGATACCTCACGCAAGTAAACGCAATTGACAGAGGTTAATAGAAGCTTCATCCCAGGTGCACCAATCTCGCTCGATGGCATCCCAGATGGAGCCAGTGTGCCACCAAACAACCCATGAGTTGTCAAAAAATTCTGACAGTTCGGGAATGATTGCCTCCTGCGTTTCCTTGTTGAAGGTACAGGTCACCACACGAATGCTGTCCTGGGTAATCATTCCTCATGACCGGACAGTAGTTCCCATAATGTTCCTCAATGAGACACGATGGCATACGTATCACGTTCCTCATTTCATCACCTGTAAATACCACCCAACTCTCCAACACTCTCCAACATATAAGAACACTTGCACAGCGTACCATAAACTTGGACCGTGCCTCAAGTGCATGCCACTCTTCACGCAATCTGCGAGTTATCAATCAAAACGGTCTTTTTCATTTTAGCATGCAATCTCTCCTTCAACGGGATCTGGAATATTACTTTTACTTTACAGAATTGTTTGTGGTTCAGTTCTTGTGCTTAGTGATGTTCGTAGATCCCCAATTGCCCAGCTACAAAATTACCTTTGTTTCCCATACAGTGGCAGGACATATAGCTGTGAATGGCAGCTGGAAAATACTGCAAAAACAGCGTTCCCTTACGACTTCGTATTGTAAGCTTCTTGCAGATGTCTTGCCTGAATACTTCAATTTTTTAGTCACAGCAGCTCTGTAATACTAGTTTATATAAGGAAGTGAGAACTATGAGCTGCTAACAGTCTCAGCACACTTTTTGAAACAACGAGATTATATTCTTGAAATGACTATTTTACATTTACTACAACAAACTCCTCTGCACTAGCATTTTTAATATTGGAATTATACATCTGGTTCTATCTACTAGTGTTATTTTAAAGCCCGTGAGCGTTTCTTTTCACTCAACGTGAAAATGGTGTCTGGCAGTTGCGGTCGATAAAACACATTAATTAACTATTTCTTTTATAGATGACCCGCAGCATGCACGAGGTCGAGAAACGATGTTTTACTCTTGGTACAAGTATCTGCTGCACTACTCCTTTATTTACGCATAGTAGTTACATTGTTACACGACGAGCTAGTTCGGCGTTTTGCTATTATCAAGCATACCTGTGCAGACGGTTTGATATGTGCCACTAGTAAATATAGTAATTAATACAGATGTGAGGAAAAATACGTATTATATCATCTGCGCAGGCACAGGATGGTAAAACTGGAACGAGCTTGCCATGTAATATTGTAACTGCTACGTGTAAATAAAGCAATAGTGCAGCAGAAACCTGTACCAAAAGTTGCCCGCGCTGGGTGGACTTCCTCAATAAGCTACATTTGCTTTAATTCAGTTCGTTACAGGTTCTCCTCACTCGGCTTCGGATAGGCCACAGCCCTATGACGCATGGCTTCCTGCTGCGGCGGGAGGACCCTCCAATGTGTGGGCTTGTGGTGTCCAGGTCACTGTGCGCCACGTTTTATTGGATTGCGTTTTATTCTCTGACCAGCGGGCCGCGGCTGACTTGGCAGCGGACCTGCCATCTCTTTTAGGCAACACTCGGACCAATGTAGTTAAAGTTTTAAAGTTCTGTGCCATGTCAAATGTTTTTACAAAGATTCTAGGGAGAGGATCTTAATTTGTTCACTGTGTGACAAGCTCGCCCATGTTTTATGTAAGTGGCCAGCCAATGACAATTTACTGTGGTGTCCTTGTTGCTATATTTTCCCTTTCCTTAAGTTCTACTTTCTTACGTCGCATTTTCCTTCTTTTCCTGCTTTCTTTGCATGTGTGTTTCAGTTTTATTAAGTCTGTCCAGATTCGTTCCCTTTAATGTGTGTCAGAGCGCTGATGACTTCGACGCTAAGCGCCCATAAGCCCCAACCCCCCCCCCCCCCCCACACACACACACAAATCAATCTTCTTCCAATACGGTGTTTAACACGCAGTGCATTACGGAAGACAGCCACGAAAAGTACACAAACAGTTCTTCAATGTTCTGACTTCAAAGGTCGATGCAAATAACTCCTAAAATTTATCAAATTATATCACAGCTATGGAAAAGCGCGCAAAGACGTGGAGACACACGACTCGTTGTATGATGATTCACAGGGTGGGAGGGGGGTATACGTGTACCCGCATGGGTGACGTTCAGATCATCCTGCTCTGAACAGCTTGTGACCATAGCTGCCTCCATCGGTCATATTCCCTCCTATCATTGTAAATGATTCTTCCGTTTACACTTGGAACTTTAAGTGATCACATAATTTTTTACTGAAAGGCGATCTTTTCCTGAGTAGAACCCAGTAACGAGTGCCATCCTATCTACCGAGACAGAACCAACAAAATTTCACGATACTGTAGTGCCTATGTCGTTAAGAACATGTCCGAAGGAACGTTGACTCGTTCTTCTTAATAACAGAGGCACTGTACTATCGTATTTATACACCGATGCCAGGCATCGGCTTTAATTTAAAATGTCCTCCACTGTACGGGAATTATATAACGTGTGTGCGAGTACAGGTTGTGGCATAGGAACCACGACATATGGAAGTTTGGGTTGAACATGAGTCGGGCACGGATAGCCAAAGTGGTTAAGGCGACAGCTCACATAAAGAGGGAAATCCGGGTTCGAGTTCTGGTCCGCCACAAATTCTCAGTGTCGTCATTCCGTTATACAGCTGATGGTTGTTCGTATTCGCAACTGCGAATAATACATTCCATGTAAACAATTTTTTCAATATATGGCGTGCTCTGAGAAACCTATTCAGATGCGGATAGTGGCCTCAATGTTTAATTTACAATAGTTGAAAGCCAGACCATATCACTAACTTCTTGACTCTACAACACACAGAAATTTCAAAATTGTCAGTTCAAGTCAAAATTTACCCAATCATACATAAATTTTAGCAAACTCTGCGTATCAACACTTTTTCCTGTATTTCATGATTCTAAACTGTATATGGTGAAGAGTAGACCAAATGAAAGTATTTTTTAATATCAAATTACACTTTTGTATCTACTTAGCATTTACTATCTAGACATCATGCCGGGAATAAAAACATCCAACAAGTTATAAGAACTTCTAAGCTCGTCACTTAACAATCTTGAAATTCACTCAAACGTTATTTCTTTTCATCTTCCACAGCTTAATGATAGAGGAGTTATAACAAAAGTGCAAGAGGGCTACAACGAAACTTTCGCTACTAGAGAGGGCCCCAATGTCAAACAACTGATCGTAGGATAACGAAACATTTCTAAGAACATGCAGAAGAGAAAAAACAAATAAACTTTTATATCCCGCCTGGACAGGCGGTGCGTGGGTCTGCTTCTGTGAATTGCTTCTGTAGTATAGCCCGAGAGTGACGGAAGCGAGTAGGAGCAGGAGAGGTGAAGCACTTCGGTAATGCATGTAACACTTTTAATAGAGTCAAAAACACAAGTAAATATCAAATGCATACCTAACTTGGGCTAGGATGAGTACGCAGGTGTGAAGCCGTAGTCCATATCTAATCCTGTGAAGTTTGGATGACTGTTCTGTATAATCTCAAAACTAACAAATACTCTTTGCTGTCCAAACTTTAACTGAACGTAACTAATACAAAGTCTCAATAGCAAGCTAGCCCACTCGGTAGTAGAAGCGATATTTCCAGGCCGTCTGCCCTTGATGAAAAGGTCCGAAATCCAGACGGCACTCCCTGAGCTCCACTGGGTCGGCCAGAGGGCTCTTTAATGGGCATAGTTAGTCTTCTCCTGTAGTGCCAACTTCCGAGAGCGTGCACCTAAGTTGTGGCATCGTAACTGTCGACGCCACATTAACAGTTCCATGAACACATTTTAATTTCCACCTTAGATGGTAACATCTACTAATTACATACCATGTTTACGTTTCGAAATACAAACTTTTCTCAATGAAACGATCATCTGCAGCTACGACAGCCTGGAACCGCACTAGAGATATCATTTCGTAACTGTTCGCAGCACTTTTCGAACGGTGGGCCACGGAACGTTCAACTGTCGTGACACAGTTCGTGCACTGCTTGAAGATCGCACATTGCTTCCGGCATTCTCAGCCATGGCGAAAGTAACTTCGTCAACAACGTATGGCGCAACTGGACGTCAACCTCTCCCAGGAACAATGCGCAAATCGCCAGTTAATTTGAACTTTCGAATCGTGTTCTTGAACATCGGTGCGGAAAGACGACCTCTCCGCATTCCTTTAATACGCGAATAATCGCGAAGAGCAGCAGTACTAATTACCGTATTTCGGTAGAACAGCTTTGCGAGTAAAGCTGTGATCACCTTGTCCAGAACCATACTGACTGTCTGCAACTGTAATACACACTGACGCCTGTGTTTCAACGCTACCTCATCGAACCAACACCGGCTCCTAACGGCAACTCATGATACTGACATTACAAGCATCGCAAATCCTACGGCACAGAGTCTGAATGTCATTTCTATAACGCTGGGTACCCATATGCTAAACAGTTATCCTTCTACGCCGGCTCAAGTAAAGAAAGTTTAATTATAGCCACCATGTAGGTATTGTCAATGTCAAATAACTCCACAACGATCCGTAGTCAAAACCCTTCGGTGCTGCGGCTCGAAGGAAGGGAATACGCTCACTCTCCACCACAAACACGGTGAAATCCAGAACAGCAGCCGGCCGCTGTGGCCGAGCGATTCTAGTCCGGAACCACGTCGCTGCTACGGTCGCAGGTTCGAATCCTGCATCGGGCATGGATGTGTGTGATGTCCTTAGGTTAGTTAGGTTTAACTAGTTCTAAAACCAGGAGACTGATAACCTCAGATGTTAAGTCCCATAGTGCTTAGAGCGATTTGAACCATTTTTGAACCAGAATAGCATGCTCACCCCGTCAAGACCAGGGGGTAACGCCAGGAAAAAGAAGAATAATATACTGATACGCTTAGCAGCTAAAAAATTTCATATGATTACACAGTGTCACATCATGCGTTGTGACTAGCTTCGGATTTTTTGTAAGGAGTTGTTGTCCTAGAAGTACTAAACACTGCAGGAAATTGATCGTCGCGTGGCATGCCAGTGGACAGCTGAGCACAATGTGGTCGATGTCCTCCATCACACCACAGCCACATACGGGTGAGGCATTCAGGTGTAGCCAGTGGCAAAACAGTCGCAACGGCCCGTGGTTATAGCGAAGGCGCAACATGGTGACCACAAAGTTTCTGCCAACAGAGTACCACGATCGGGCAGGGATGCTCTGTAATATGGTTTCATAATGACGTCCCCTTAGTTGATACGACAAGCGCCACTCACTGCTTTCATAAGTTTCTTACCTGCCGCTGCAAGTCTTGCAGAAGGTTCGTTGAGGAACGTGTTCATACTACTTCATCCCAGGGTGGATAGCAAGCTGCGGTGTTCCTGTCTCATGAGAACATCTCTGCTTTCGACGTTCCGCCATAGTTGGAGACGAAAAATGGTTCAAATGGCTCTGAGCACTATGGGACTTAATTTCTGAGGTCATCAGTCCCCTAGAGCTTAGAACTACTTAAACCTAACTAACCTAAGAACATCACACACATCCATGCCGGGGGCAGGATTCGAACCTGCGACCGTAGCGGTCGCGCGGTTCCAGATTGTAGCGCCTAGAGCCGCTCGCCCACTCCGGCCGGCAGTTGCAGGCGAGAAATGTCTTCAACAAGCTATGGCCGACGGTAATTGAGTCTAGCGATAGTGGTTTGTCCTGTTCCAGGTACTCTCAGCAGCTCATGGATAAGGAGATAACCAGAAATGGCAGCACGTGCACGACCTCGGTGAGCACCCACGACCTGGGAGCGAGCAAATTCTCTAATATCGTGCACCCTGCAAGTGCACCACACAGGTGTTACTCCTCAAGCCAGTACGAGGTCTGATACCTTTCTAGCTCTGAAGTCCTCCAGACACAGATGTGATAGCTGCAATAAAAAGGAAATGCCTCCGCTCATGATTCAATTGTCCGTGTGTGTATTCTGATGAACAGTTAACTGACGTAACAATTTTGCATACAGAAACAATGTCACATTATTGTTTCTATTCAATAAGAAGGCTGTACGTTTCTGGTTGCTTTTGACATCTCGCGAAAAGCGAAGTTACAAAGCACATATCGGTGATTACATCGATATTTTTCTATAAAACAACCAGAGGACAGATAACGCTTTAGTCGAAGACTGCTTAAACAGAGCACTTACACAAACACTTACACTTCTCTTTGTCTGTATTTCGTGCATATGTTTATTGAAAGCCCTAACAAGCGCACTGTCATTAATTTATCCATGTCACTTGTTGCTGAGCTTCGTGTCTGTGGATTATGTTATTTTAATAAATACAGCAAACAGCCACTTTGTTATAAATTTTTATATTTTTTCTATTTCCAGCTTTGACCCATCTTCAGTTAGTACATCGCTAAAAGCATCAGCTTCAATTTGAATTATTGCAGCTGCCTGTGGTAATTAACAATTAGTTCAACTATTGCCCTTCGAAAGTTGTATATTTACGCTGTATTACTTGTTAGCTGTACTGATTTTCTATTCTGTTTGTTGTTGCTCCAACTTTTTGCATTTATTGTTGTGGTGCAAGCACTTTGTCTTTGCTTACAGCACAAACACAGAGCAGTATATGCCATTTTGCCGACTAACGCGTTTGCTTGCATTGGAAAATTTTGTCTATGATGTGAGTAACTTTTTGCTTACAGATTCGAAATAATATTGCAGGCAGTTCGGTGTCTACATTAAACAGTCCTGATTTGAGTGTCTGTATGATTAAAAAATTGAAATTGCTTAGTATGAATGAACTGAGTGCTGTGTATGGTTATTTATTAAGTGGAGTTCTGACTGGCTATATGCTGAATATTAAAAAAGTTTATAAAATTTTATGTACAAAAATTAAGATTTACATATTTTAATTGCATATTTAATAAATTTGACGTATTGAAGAATATGCTGAATATTAAAAAAATATATAAAATTTTATGTACAAAAATTAAGATTTACATATTTTAATTGCATATTTAATAAATTTGACGTATTGAAGTAATATTTGTAATACGTCAATGTGGAGTAGTTAGTTTACGTGATGCAGAGCTACTATAGAGGGCCTCACATTGGATGTGGTACGGAAATATATGGTCTGTTATTTAGTATGAGCATTATTTTTCATATCTGTACTTAGTAGATGTGTAAGTATATTCTACAAGTTACTTAGAAGCATTTTATTGTGTAACTCTGTTTTAGTCATTTAGGAGTCATTTGAGTATGCACATTTCTGATAATAAATTTCAATTCCTTGTTTTACCTTTCAATTCGTTGTTTTACCTTTGTTTGGCTAACAAGTGTAATATCATTACAACTATTCCAGAATGAGATTTTCACTCTGCAGCGGAGTGTGCGCTGATATGAAACTTCCTGGCAGATTAAAACTGTGAGGAGAGCTTCTGTAAAGTTTGGAAGGTAGGAGACGAGGTACTGGCAGAAGTAAAGCTGTGAGTACCGGACGTGAGTCGTGCTTCGGTAGCTCAGTTGGTAGAGCACTTGCCCGCGAAAGGCAAAGGTCCCGAGTTCGAGTCTCGGTCGGGCACACAGTTTTAATCTGCCAGGAAGTTTCATTACAACTATTAATTGCAAAAGCTATTGAATAACGTCAAATAATTTCAACTGGTAGCCATGAATGAAAATATCACTTCCAGGAAACTCGCTTCCGTATGTTGAGCCGTTTACGGAATATTAAAAGGTCAATGGTACGCTTGGCACCTTACATAATGCCTGTGATTCAGTGTTCAAAGTGTAACTTTTACGAACAGCAAATAACGATTTGTTTAACGGAATAAATACAATGAATGATGATACACTGATGAGATGCAGTGTTGTAAGGATCAGAATACATACCAATAAACAGCAGAATATATGAGGGAGCACCAAATGTAGGGAGAAGATAGATGACACATGTTTATCAAGAGCAGGTACTCGTCGTCATTCACTAGTTGCCTGCTGCAGGACCAAGCACCTGTGAGAATGGTATCCGACAGGTTTCAGTCCTTCGGTACAGCGTATCTTGAAAGGTCAACTGTTATAGTAAGGCAACTCTGTGAATCACAGAGTCTACCAGAACCTCGAAGTTATCAACAGAAAATAAGTGGGGTACCGGAAGTGAACCAATGTGCGTGAGCGTAAGAAGAATTCAATTGCTTACGCTAAGGCTTGCGTGGTTCCTATCGACGACGAATAATGTATCGTGGTGAGTTAAAACCCTTTTTACATGTAGTTGTAACCAGAGGACCTCTATTAGTTTACCTGACGCGTAAAGTGGCAGATAGAAACGAAGCCTCTACAAGCATTACGTCGCTATCGGTCAGTTTACACCATTTTATGCCATCCCTTCCGTAACTGATTGTGCAAGGCCGCGTTTGCGGTGGAATACCACTTAATCACTGGTACGAATATGCAAGCTCTTAACTGTATATCATACTGAATTCAATACACCGGTGTCTGGGTGAAGCTAAATACGAACGTTAGATCCATAGGAAACGATTCTTTACTTATGCTTTTTGAAACATTACAGTATATTCGCTTTCGTTTTTCTCATCCCATTAGGTGAATACGGAGCTGGTACTCAAGTTCTGCTTCGCACGATTCGCAAACATTTGGAAAACTTCCCCTCACTTTCACATGAATAACACTACTGGCAAACAGGTGGGTACACTCATTTCATACCGGCATAATGTTGGGGGCGGGGGGGGGGGGGGGGGGGCGAGTTACGGGATGCCGACACAAAGGGCATACAACCAACGTCTATAGTTATCCGTAGAGACCATGCGCCGATGAGGGACAAAAGCACATGAAAAAGAAGAAGATCCTATTCGCTTTATTTGTTCAGTTGTTAGTACCTTAAATTTTTTTCAGTTTTAAAATCAATACGGATAACAAAAACCTTATAATACTGGCTTATTTGAAACTCTGTGGGTCGTGGTTCGTGGCGGGATACCTCGGTCAGTATTAATATTGTCCGCAAAAGGTAAGATTCATGGTTCGATTTCAGTTCAGCATACGGTTTTTAATCTGTCGGTAGAGTCAGCACATTGCATACTCTACTGCAGAGACAGTGATTCACTCTGGTTACTATTAAAAAATTGGAATTTACTTCCTACGTAAAGTTTGAACCAGGTTTCAGAACTTCTCAGTCTCATTAAAGACGAAATTTGGATAGCCTTCAGCCGCATAACGCGATAAACAGCGTTGCACTTTGGACAAGTTATAGTTTCTCCTGGTCTGCCGCAGCGGAGATAACCGATCCTTCGTTACTGATTTGCGCAAATGAGGCGGTAATGAGTTTGGTACTCCACGCTTCGTCACCAAAGACGTCATTAAAGGCGGAGCATCTCTTCCCTGGAAGAGGAGGAGGGAAGGAGAAGGCAAACGGTCTTGGCCTTAATTGAGAACATCTCTCTGATGTAGGGTAACGGAAGCCTTAATGAGGCCACACCGAGAGTGTAGACAACCTTCGTGTGGACCGCGCTCCACTGAACAAGTAGACGTTGCGGAAACTTATTACGTGTTCCGGCGCGTGCATCTCTAGGTTCTTTTCCTATAAAAAGAATAATTCACTCTGAAAATTTTCACCTGGAGCGAGAAAATCTTTGTAGAGGCTCACCGGTGGATAGTATTCTGTTCTGTTTGCCTCGATCAATGAGGACTGCTCAGATTGAACCTGAAATTGATTACTCTAGTTGACAGACCTGTATTAAAACACTGGAAACAACAAAAATCGCGAGCGTGAGATTGTTAGAATCGAACATTATTCACTCCTGGAAATTGAAATAAGAACACCGTGAATTCATTGTCCCAGGAAGGGGAAACTTTATTGACACATTCCTGGGGTCAGATACATCACATGATCACACTGACAGAACCACAGGCACATAGACACAGGCAACAGAGCATGCACAATGTCGGCACTAGTACAGTGTATATCCACCTTTCGCAGCAATGCAGGCTGCTATTCTCCCATGGAGACGATCGTAGAGATGCTGGATGTAGTCCTGTGGAACGGCTTGCCATGCCATTTCCACCTGGCGCCTCAGTTGGACCAGCGTTCGTGATGGACGTGCAGACCGCATGAGACGACGCTTCATCCAGTCCCAAACATGCTCAATGGGGGACAGATCCGGAGATCTTGCTGGCCAGGGTAGTTGACTTACACCTTCTAGAGCACGTTGGGTGGCACGGGATATATGCGGACGTGCATTGTCCTGTTGGAACAGCAAGTTCCCTTGCCGGTCTAGGAATGGTAGAACGATGGGTTCGATGACGGTTTGGATGTACCGTGCACTATTCAGTGTCCCCTCGATGATCACCAGTGGTGTACGGCCAGTGTAGGAGATCGCTCCCCACACCATGATGCCGGGTGTTGGCCCTGTGTGCCTCGGTCGTATGCAGTCCTGATTGTGGCGCTCACCTGCACGGCGCCAAACACGCATACGACCATCATTGGCACCAAGGCAGAAGCGACTCTCATCGCTGAAGACGACACGTCTCCATTCGTCCCTCCATTCACGCCTGTCGCGACACCACTGGAGGCGGGCTGCACGATGTTGGGGCGTGAGCGGAAGACGGCCTAACGGTGTGCGGGACCGTAGCCCAGCTTCATGGAGACGGTTGCGAATGGTCCTCGCCGATACCCCAGGAGCAACAGTGTCCCTAATTTGCTGGGAAGTGGCGGTGCGGTCCCCTACGGCACTGCGTAGGATCCTACGGTCTTGGCGTGCATCCGTGCGTCGCTGCGGTCCGGTCCCAGGTCGACGGGCACGTGCACTTCCGCCGACCACTGGCGACAACATCGATGTACTGTGGAGACCTCACGCCCCACGTGTTGAGCAATTCGGCGGTACGTCCACCCGGCCTCCCACATGCCCACTATACGCCCTCGCTCAAAGTCCGTCAACTGCACATACGGTTCACGTCCACGCTGTCGCGGCATGCTACCAGTGTTAAAGACTGCGATGGAGGTCCGTATGCCACGGCAAACTGGCTGACACTGACGGCGGCGGTGCACAAATGCTGCGCAGCTAGCGCCATTCGACGGCCAACACCGCGGTTCCTGGTGTGTCCGCTGTGCCGTGCGTGTGATCATTGCTTGTACAGCCCTCTCGCAGTGTCCGGAGCAAGTATGGTGGATCTGACACACCGGTGTCAATGTGTTCTTTTTTCCATTTCCAGGATTGTATACAATATCAGATTTTGTAGTTAAGTTTCCCTCTGTTCCAACCAGAACGAATAGTCTTCCTCCTGTTGCGCGATTATGTTGAACGCAGCTTCTAGTAACTGAAGGGACAAAATACTCTGGTATGATAAACTTAGGGACGAAACGAACTTTGCATTAGTGTGTCACTGCCAAGTAACAAACCTCGATGAAACTTCGATCATTTACAAAAAGAACTGCTACAGTGTGCTCCAGAACGTATCTGGAAGAATTACGCAATGAGACGAACAGACACGACTTTCTTAAGGGCACAACGATTTATGATGTTCCCTTGGATATTACATTGGGCAGGACATGGTTCTTAGTAGAGTGTGTGATAACCACCGACTGTAATGCATGATCTGCAACGCGCCCTCATGGTGGCTATAAGGTTGATAAGCAGTTCTTGTGGTTGGGGTTCCATTCCACCACCAGCGCAGTTGCTAATACTGGATGGTCTTTGGTGCATGAGGACGTGCTGCAATACGTTTGCCCAAGTCTTCCCTTACGTTCTCGATGGGAATTAAGTCGATGGGAACGGCAGGTCAGGCCATCCTGCGAATAGCCTCTCGTTCCAAGAGCTCTTCCACCTGCGCTGTTCGATGTGGTGATGCATTTTCATGAATAAAAATGAAGCCAGGGTCGAATGCATCTCTGAAAAGACTCACACTGGGAAGATGTATAGTGTAACAATGGCTGTTTACCAGTACAGTACGGCGTTTAAAGCTTTGGAAGTTAGTACGCCTACGCATCATTATGCCTCCTTCTCCCCCCCCCCCCCCCCCCCCCCCCACACACACACCATAATAACTGGACCACAAAAACGATCTTTTCAACTGTGTTCCTGGGTATTTAATGCGTTCCCACCTCTCGGAATGTGGTAGTACGTCCAGAAGGAGTATTTAGACAATCTGCTTTCATCCAAGAAGAGCACGTGAGTGCTCCTGGCTCCATCAGGTGTCACTGTCGACGGAACAGAGCGTACTTGTGGTTGGGCAAGTAGACCACTTCCATGCAGTCACCGAGCCACTGTGGAGAGAGAGATAACGTGCGTTGCAGCCCTCTTAAATGTGGTTGCAACTACCTCCACCGTTTGACGTGGGTCCCTTCTTGCTTACTGCACAAAGTAGCGGTCGTCTACTAATGTAGTTGTCCGGGGTAGTTCACCTCCTTCCTCCTGGCACCAATACCTCCGGTTCGGAAAGCTCCTCATGAAGGTGAAACAATGGTTTGAGCAAGACGAAATTCCTGGTCTACACTCTTCACACTCCTTTCAATTTACCGAGGATTCTCACCCATGTGAAGCCATCCAAATGTGTCTTTGGCGCATGGCGCACTGAAGAAAACCACCACAATGCACCATAACCGTACTGCGACAGTATCGTGGGGTCATTTTTCAACAGGACAATGCTTGTCCAATACACGGTATATGCCTCTATGAACTATCCGTTCGATATTGAAGTACTCGCGTGGCCGCCAAGATCCCCATGTCTTTCCTCGATAGATCAGGTGTGAGGTCACCTAGGATATCAACTCTCTCCCACTGCCAGCATCCAGGATATGAAGAACCAGTAAAAACAGTTATGGGCCATCTTGTCCTAGTAAAGGATACAATCGAATCATTACATGCGACTAGGCCATAGGGTTGCTAAGTCGTACTAATAACTGGTCTCACACTGCTACGTTCTGTGTGAAATCGACTCGATATTATAACCACAGAAATAACATTGTCTATCCTCTCCACCTCTGAAGTTTCATTTCATTCCCCGCTCCCTTTCTGGGAGTTCCACTTCCTTGTTAGGTTGTGTATATCATAGGAAAAAAGCTGATATACACTGAAACGGCAAAGAAATTGGTATAGGCATGCGTATTCAAATACAGATATATGTAAACAGTCAGAATACGGCGCTGCGTTCAGCAACGCCTATATAAGACAGCAAGTGTCTGGAGCAGTTATTAAATCGGTTACTACTGCTACAACGGCAGGTTATCAAGACTTAAGAGAGCTTGAACGTGGTGCTATAGTCGGCGCAAGAGTGATGGGACACAGCATCTCCGAGGCAGTGATGGCGTGGGGATTTTCCCGTACGTCCATTTCACGGGTGTACCGTGAATATCATGAATCCGGTAAAACATCAAATCTCCGACATCGTAGCGGCCGTAAAAAGATTCTGCAAGAACGGGACTAACGATGACTCAAGAGAATCGCTCTACGTGACAGATGTGCAGCCCCTCTGCAAATTGCTGCAGATTTCAGTGCTAGGCCATCAACAAGTGTCAGTATCCTAACCATTCAACGAAACATCATCGATATGGAATTTCAGAGGCTCATGTACTCTTGATGCCTGCACGACACAAAGCTTCACGCATCGACTGGGCCAGTCAACACCAACAGTGGAAATGATGACTGGTAATTCGTCGCCTGGTCGGACGATTCTAGTTTCAAATTGTATCGAGCGGATGGAAGTGTATGGGTATGGAGACAGCCTCATGAATCTATGGACCCTGCATGTCAGCAGCGTCTTATCAAGATGGTGGAGGCTCTGTAATGGCGAGGGGCGTATGCAGTCGGAGTTAACCCTGATACGTATAGATACGACTCTGACAGGTGACACGTACGTAAGCATCCTGTCTTATTATCTGCATCCGTTCATGCCCATTGTGCATTCCGACGGACTTAGGAAATTTCAGCAGGACAATGCGACGTTCCACACGTCCAAAATTGCTACACAGTGGCTCCAGGAACGCTCTTCTGAGTTTAAACACCCCCATTTTCCCACCAAACTACCCAGACATTAATCTTATTGAGCGTATCAGGGATGCCTTGTCCCTCGCACACTCCGGATTTATGGACAGCCCTGCATGATTATGGTGTCAGTTCCCTCCAGCATTACTTCAGACATTAGTCGAGTGCATGCCATGTCAAGTTGTGGCGTGCTCGCGGAGGCCCTACACGATATTAGGCAGATGTGCCAGTTTCTTTGGCTGTTCAGTGTATAATCTACTTGTAATAGCGTACCGAATAGACATTTTGATGACGCTAATTTCAGATCCAGAAGTGATTATGTTCCTACTAAGACTACCGTACTGCAGCGTCCTTGAAAATGCAGTACACCAGTATTACTTCAATCAACTGTCATCTTATTGAATTGCACATTCTGAACCTGTCACTGAGACCAAGACTTCGTTTGACGCCATTGATACGAGTTGAGTTGCAGAGGCAATTTTGACTGGAGGCAGAGTGTACCTGCAGGAAGTGGATCGCCACATAAACAACCCGTCATTACGAGCAAATCAGCAGGAGTGCAGCTACAAACGAGAATGCCTTCATACACGGTGTGGAAGGCCTTAAATTCGGCAATTGGCAGACGAAATTGGCTGTGATTACGGTCTATCAGAGGAATATTTGCGCAGACCGACGGGCATTCTGAAAGCTGGGAGCCGGCAGTAGCCGTACTATCCTTTGGTGATACGCGGCCCCTCGGCTGTGTGCTGGGTGCTAATGCTCGGCCAGATGAGATCGCTGCCGCGGTGAAAGTCGCGGAGGCGCCGATCTCTCGTGTTTGCGAAATGCGGGCGCAGTTTGGGTGAGGCGTGACTATCGTGCAGCGTGTGAAGACATAAGCGTGAGGAACAGCGCCACCTCCGACTCAGTGGTTCAGCGGTGACGATCGCACACTCTGGGCGTTCATCAACACACTCAGTTCAGCTGCTGTGCTCACAGATTCTAAGTCAATGTGATGAAAATATACGTGTCTAGTGTGAATGAGGGTGTCGCGTTTCTAAACAAATCCAACCCATTTCGTCTGGTCATATGATTCCTTCCATCAAAAAGATTTGAATGATCAAATGCGTTTCCACTCAGCTACAAGCGTAGCAAAAAATTTTTATCTCATTCCGTCTACCTACAAGGAACTTTCTTGGTTAAGTACAGCCTGAAGGTGAAATTACAACACGCTTCATGTCTTCTTCTTGTTCTTCTCGTTTATGGGATTTCGTACCTCGTCAGGTAAAAGCTGAAGCCTTACAGGATCACTCTGTTGTTCGACAGTTCAGAATCCTGTTTCTTAGGTAGGGGCAGAGGTACCGAGCTGAAGTTTGTGTCGCATTCCAAGGGCTACAGCCCCTTGATCTTGTGAAACATTTAAGCTAAGTCAATGTAATCAAAGGGTAAGGTCATTTGTGCCGTATATTTCGATACTTGCAAACTCATTCATTAAAACCTATACAGCACGTCCTGTTGACCAACAATCATTAAAACTGAAAAGAAGCCAGTTTCTATAGTACAAGTAAAGGGAAAAATCCTAAAGTTATTCATTCGTAGTTACTTAACTTTTTTGTATTTTGTGTCTGTCTGCCTGTCTTTCTGCTAAGACGCCTTATATTATGAATGGGTACAGATACAAAGTTGAATTTTTTGTCAGGTACTAACGTCTATGGTCTCTCTGCGGTCTACAACATTTAAGCTTCAAGTCAGTGCAGTCACAAGATATTGTCGTCTGTAAAGATTCTGTTTTCTTGGGAACGGGAAGACTTATCAAGTTAAAATTTATGTTAAAGGTCCCTTGTCGGTGTAAATAATTTAAGCTTGTAAGTCAATGCAACCGAAAGATACTCCTGCAAACTCACTCATCAAAATATATAGATGAGCTATCCAGACACATAGGCCTGCTGGGCCTGTTGGGATAGGGGCAGCCGGCACGGTAGCTCAGCGAGCTCGGTCAGAGATGTGGGTGACCTTTGTGATGAAAATAACTGAGTGAGGTATTCAACGATCAACTTGAAGAAGTGTCACGTGATATCCGTCAAGACCATATGACGTGAACAATGAAGAAGAAAATGAAAAGGAAGCTGTAAATCGCGTACCTGGGAACGAGAGCCCAGGGATCAAATTCCTGTCGGACGATCAATATTTTAGTTTTCGTTTCAACCAAAATTTGGCTTCTCTACGACAAGAGGAGTCACCAGAAACAACACATGTTTCGGACTCCAAGTTAAACTGTTCGTCCGCTTTCCCAGTTGGATAACTGGGGAAGGTTAAGGACATGCATGTCGCCGAAGAGGCGTCCAGTAGAATGACTTGAAGTGAGAGACACAAATTATTATTATTATTACTATGTATATACGTAATTGAGCTCGTACCAAACCATCAGAGCACGATTCTAACTCCCACTTGTCTGTTTTTTTATTTCCTACAACGTTGGAATTGTTATATGGGTTGTGTCAGTGTTTGTGACAGCTGCATTGCGTCTAGAGTAAATCCCATGTTCAAATGTGAGAATGTTTTCTAAATGTCTGGGTAGCGTGCATCTGAGGCGGAACGTGCATACCAGCCCAGCATTTGCCGATTTGTATGTGGGAAATGATATCCACTATGGCCGGCTTGTAAAGCCTCCTGTTAATCGGCGATGTGGATTAGATCCAGAGAGACTCGCCCCCTCCCTAATCCCAGGAGCTGCACGTTAATGGTCTCAACTATCTAGCTTCAAATATATGTTATAAAATTTAATATTCCCACGTAAATAACATTAGTGAGTCATCATATACTTGTTGTATACAATACTTTTAGTTCCATCTTATACCACAAATACTTATTCAGAGCCTTTCATTGCTGCAAGTACTCTACAGTGGAATAACCTGTGCCTTTACACTGGAGAATTTACTAATCATCCAAGTTTCAAAATCAAACTAATGGTCTAATTTTTGAAACATTGGTAGCTCTTCTTTCATTTCTCTCTAGGCTCGCATACACAACAGTATGCAGTCTGTGTTCTGTTCACTTGATCACAGCATGGAACACAGGTAGTGACATTCGGCTGAAGGGATGCCACGTCGGTGTGAGCTGGAGGGTAGCAATGAGAGGACAGGGTTGGATATTAAAGTCGTGGTAGTGGGTGCTAAGAACTGATAACATTAACATTTGGGATAGGATGTCGACGTTGCAGGAAAGATTCGAGTATAATAAGTAATAAAGTGGAAAAAGTACAGAGGTAATTTCAATGTTTTACGAATTTTCCAACGCGTTCCATCAGGGTTATGTAGTTGGCACTATTTTGGCACGATAACAGTTTGTGCCAAGAAGCAAAGCGAACAGTGATAATTTAATCATCTTCCCACAAAAATTACGCAACAAAAATTTACAGTGGCGTATTCATGAAGTGGGCGACGCACCTAACCAGAGTTTGCCGGAATGATGCATGTAAAGCAGACCATTACGTGCCGCAGATTCTTTCACTAACATTTCCTTTTTGTAGTCAGATTAGGTAATACAAAAACAAAACAACTGCCCAAATAAAAAGGTTAAGACGACATTTGCAGCTCACGAACTTTAACAGACAGTTACTATCCTCCAAGATAAACATTCAAATGCGATATGGTTAATTATAAAGAAACCGCAGTAACAACTTCACCTCTCGGAACTGCAATCACAGTTTAAGCGCACTTTGTTGAAGATGCGATATGGGCCCAAGGACATCGTAACTTCCGATTGCAGTGGGCATGGGATCTACGACATTGAATCGTGGATCAATGGAAATGTGTGCCCTGGTCAAATGAATCGAGTATCTTATTACATTAGGTTGATGGTCGTACCTGAAAACTTCGCTACCCAAGCGAATTGGTGCTCAAAAGATACACCCCAACACTGAAGCACGCCGGTAGAGACAGCATTATTCTATGGGGTACATTCGCCTGGGCTTCCATGGGGCCTGTGGTAGTAATCGAAGCACCACAACAGTTGTGTCCATGTGAACAGTATTGCAGACCGCCTGCATCTCCTCATGTCTGATGCCTTCGCCGAGGGCGATGGCACACTGCGGTATGGTAACTGTCCGCGCCATAAGGACAGAAATGCGATGCAATGCAGGATGATCGTAAATAATATTTACCTCTTGGCAATAAAATTCTACTGTTCAGAACCCGACAGAATACATGTGGGCTGTTATCAGGTCCCAACTCCGCACCCGAAAAGCACCGGCCTATAATTTACGGGAATTGCTTGATCTGTGCGTGGACATCTGGAGCCACATACCTCCGGAAACCAACCAAAACATTATCAAATACATGCCACACGTTATCGTTGCTGTATAACCTACCAAAAAATGTTCAAATGTGTGTGAAATCTTATGGGACTTAACAGCTAAGATTATCAGTCCCTAAGCTTACACACTACTTAACCTAAATTATCCTAAGGACAAACACACACACCCATGCCCGAGGGAGGACTCGAACCTCCACCGGGACTAGCCGCACAGTCCATGACAGTTGCGTCCCTGCCGGCCGGAGTGGCGGAGCGGTTCTAAGCGCTCCAGTCTGGAACCGCGCGACCGCTACGGTCGCAGGTTCGAGTCCTGCCTCGGGCATGGATGTGTTTGATGTCCTTAGGTTAGTTAGGTTTAAGTAGTTCTAAGTTCTAGGGGACTTATGACCTCAGCAGTTGAGTCCCGTAGTGCTCAGAGCCATTTGAACCAATTTTGCTGCGCCCGAGACCGCTCGGCTAATCCCGCGCGGCGTATAACCTACCAAAAGCTGTCCAGCACGTGGTCATAACGTTTTGCTTCATCTTTGCACCGAGCGAGGTGACGCAGTAGTTAGCACATTGGACTCGCACTCGGGAGGGCGACGGTTCAAACCCGTGTCCGGCCATCCTCATTTATGTTTTCCGTAATTTCCCCAAATCGCTTCAGGCAAATGCCGGGATGGTTCGTTTGAAAGGGCACGGCCGACTTCCTTCCCCATCCTTCCCTAACCAGATGGGACCGATGACGTCGCTGTTTGGTTCCTTCCCCCCAAATCAACAAACCAACCTCATCGGTGCGTGTACAAAACGAAGACCTAAACTGTGGTTCTCCTGTTCGTACTTGAAGCGTATAAGTTGAAGTAACTAAAAAGCATGAACTAAATTCATATTTGACAGAACATTAAAAATGCTGGACAGTATAAAAGGCATGCTGACTAAGCAAGAAATACAGATTAACTAAATAAAAAGCCACATAGTGGTGGAACCGGAGTAATACTTTAATCCTAATGCAATCAAGAGGCTAAAAAAAAAACAACTGATTGTAGAATTGTGAAGCCAAGATTCAGTTGCCAGTTCTTGGAGAATAAACCAAGATTCAAGTTTCAGAATGACTAGTAAAGATGTTAATTTTTTTAAATGAAAGTGAACGAATAATTCATGTACTGTGATTAAGGTTTCAGTACACGAAAAAATGCAAAGATCCAAATCACGGTCACAAATACTCTTCAACGAACAACAAGCCTGTAACGAATGGCGAGCTCTGTAACAGTAGCAGCAGCATCTGTAGTAAATCGTGTCAGAAGGTTTCGAGTGCTTCGAATCATTAGTATCGTGTCTACACCAGTGCTGTAAGACTGTTGTGTCCCTTAATATTGTAACTTATTTTTTGTCAGATTTGTTCCCGTTTCTTGTGTGTAGCTTTTAATTCCCAGTAAAATGGACAAAGATATGGATTAATTTCCAGTTCGCGACGAGACGAGTGGGTACGGATCTCAAGCTAGGATTCAAAGGAGTCATCCCGGAATTCACCTTAACTGATTTTTCGAAATGAAGGAAATTGGACAGAGACTTGAAATTCACTGCTCCCTAATATATGACCAGGGCGCCACTTTGGTCTGTAATTATAAATAACAAAATATGTGTGAAAACAGGACAATAGGTTTTGAGTGATTTATAACGTCATTCTGGAGCAGTTGCTTTCGAATTTTATGGACTGTGATTAACATGTTATTTCAGTATTGTTATACATAACAAAATCAATAAATTCATAAATATTGTTCGGTTGAATAAGTAGAAACTTGAAATATGAAACGCGTAAACAAAAAAGCGAAGCGTAATAAATTACTTTTATTCTCACCCTGCCATAGCGAAGCAACTATGGATGTCTGGAAAAAATATAGCTAAATAAATTCATTTGCTTGGAACAGTTGCTCACTACACAAAACAGGGTTGCATTAAAAGGGAAGAGTCATGATATACAACCACTAATTATGACCATAAATGAGCACAGACGGAAATGGTCCTGTCGTAATAAACGTAAAGGTACCTGAAGAATATCTTGATGTGTCGGCTAATGGGTGGAACATATAAGGGCCAGTGTTAAAAGAGATGGGCGTTCCAATAAGATCACCATTACGTTTTATGTGGCTATATAAATACGTAACTTGAAACTCACTAACTTGACTGTTTCCTTGCGGCCAAGAGTATTTTCAGTCTAGTCCCTAAAAGACACAAAAGTTTAATGGCGCATAATATTTCAGCGAAAATTGATAGTCACTAAAAGCGATTCAAGTTTTTACACTCCCGATCTTCATATTATTAGTTAGGATGACAACGATCTCGTTTATGTTACGGATATAAGTCGGGATTTACTTTTTGCTTAGTCCGATAAGGTTTCAGCAGAGCAGTACCAACACATACCGGAAATTATTAGAAAACTTTTCAGTTTCTGGTTAAGTTATACACATCGTAGAAATTATTATGAGAACTGTTATAATTAGTAAAATAAATATTAATGACGATAATAATAATGTTTGTTTGCTTAATCATCTTCTGCAGCAATCACTATAATCAATTATTGTTAGTTTTTCTGTCTAATGTTCACTACAATTAGCTCCGGTCTAAGGTTTGCCGCAATTAGTTTCAGTAAGCTTTAGTTGGAAAACTGACAATAACTGAATGTAAGAACTACTGTGGAAGACTGACATGCAAACAACCATATGGTGGACGCCCTGTCAAGCATATCCAAGTGGCCTGTAACAGAAGTTTGCAAGGGTATATCTCAACATACGAATTCTATGTACTTTGCAGTCGGTGAGCTTCATGTATAGGCATGTAAGAAAGATTATACCGAAAGAGTTAGAAAAATTTAGATGTGCGACTAAATGGAGTCAACAGCATAAAGGTACTCAATATCTCGGTTATACCCACCATAAGGTACATAGCAGGCACTGTGCACTAGACTCAAGTACAGTTGAATGTATGGGCAGGAAAACAAGGAAGCTCATGGCATTTTCACATGTCCCTCTCCCTCGCAGTGAAGTCGACAATATGCACTTGCCCGAAAAAGAAGCCGGCTGACGACTTTTGCAAGTGAGGCAGACAGGGAAAGAACAGAAGCATGAATTAGCAGACTGTATGAAAGATAGGAAAGAATCAGCTCCGAACTCTCTGAACATCACAAACCAAGAACCAATACTGTAAAGCTGTGCTCCAGTGCTGGACTCACAATCAGCGTAAAAAAGCACTGCATGGGCGGTTTCCGAAGAATATTGAAGGCAAAAACGCCTGCTGTTGGCTGACCAACGGAACCCTACAGAAGGAAACTGAAGGGCTGATTTTCGCCGCACATGAGCAAGCCGTCAGAACTAACACCTATAAAGGCAAAGTAGAGAAATCAGCAAATGACCCGAAGTGTAGACTCCAGAAAGAAGCAGATACAACAATTCACCGTACCATGGGCTGTTGAAAAGGATCGCACAGACTGATTACAAACAGGGGAACAATGCTGTGACATGGATGATCGGTTGAAAGTTATGTCAAAATTACTGTCTACCACTGGCAGGGATCTGGTGGTACCACAAGCCAGAAAATGTTGTCGATAACGAACATGCCAAATTACTGTTGGCCTTCCGATTGCAGACAGATCGAATACTGAAACGAAGTACACCAGACACTGTAATTGTGGAAGTATGATACACTGACACTGCCATTCCAGGTGGCCCAAGACTTGAAAATCGAACTACAGCGACCCTGTGGCAAATCAGCGAAAGTGGTTCCAGTAGTTCTGGCCATACTGGGAGCAGTGCGGGAAGATCTACTTGGGGACTTGAGAATCATCGGCATTGGTAAAATATCCCTCTGTCAACTACAAAAAATCACTTTACTGGGATGTGCACGAATTATCTGTTGATACAACACGCGGTTATATGTACTTGGTAAGTGTCCTACAAGTAATAAAATACGAAATTCATTATAAGAACTCGGTTTCTGCTTTTACTGATGTAATAGTATTAATAAATCTCAGTAAGAATAACAAAAATGTTGATCAGTTTAACGCATCTGAAACCCTATTTCGTATCATCATAAAGGGTAGGATAATAAAGAAGAAGACTGAAATGACAGTGTCAATAACTGTTAAAAATAGAAGACACGTGCCTGGGGGGGGGGGGGGGGTTATGGGGAGGGAAGGGGATTTTGGAAGGGAGGGTAAGATAGAGGGCTTAACAAGAGTGATTGCAAACAAGTATATGAAGTATATGAGAGAGGGGGCTAGACAAGGTGGACCATTAATGTCTTTGAAGTTTGAATATAACTTAATTTCTTTGATTTTTTTACGAAGATCTTCGGGAACTCAAGTTACTGAGAACTGTAGTGGCATACAGAATATTTCCTTTGTTGGGAGCAAGTGTTTAAGATGTGCTGTTCAGACAGTAGTCTGGGAGCTGAAGATAAATAAGAGGGAGTGTAATGATTGCGAAGACGACAAAGCAAGCACAGGATACGGCAGTCTCTAACTTATCGACATCGAAGCCATGATAATTGCTTCATGTCCAGATCCAAACTTCCAATGTCGTCAACCATGTGTCTACAACCTCGTACATCTAATATATACATTCCCGTACAGGGGAGACATTTGACTGGAAATCGGTTGCCCGTTGTCGGCGGATAAATACGATAATGGAATGCCTGTGTTATTCAGAATTACAATGCAATGTTTCTTCGGAAAAGCGACTTCCGGTTAAGATGTCTCCCCTGTACAGAAATACACACAACGGGCGTACGAATGCAGATTGTAGAAACATGGTTGACGACATATGGAAGTTTGGGTCAGCTCGTGAAGCGTGCAAGCATAGCCTAACCGTAAGGCGCGGTAAGTGGGAAATTCGTTTTCGAGTCCTTGCCTGGCACAAATTCACACTGTCGTCATTCCATTATACAGCCGATAGTTGTCCATATTCGCAACTGTGAATACATTTCATGAAATTTTTTTAGCATGAAGGAAGTGTTTCGTTCTGCACACTAGTGTACCCTTTTGTGAAAATTTCGTGACAGATTGCAGGTAAGGTAGATGTCAAATTAAGATTAAATGGAATAATAAAATGTAAATGTAGTCTATCAACAAAGGAAGAAGCTTATAAAATACTAATTCGACCATTGGCAGAGGAAATAGAGAAGATCCAAAAACGATCAGCACGTTTCTTTACCGGTTCGTTTAGTAAGTTTGAAAGCGTCACGGAGAAGGTTAGTCAACTCTGTTGCAGAACCTACAAGAGAGGCGGTCTGCATCACGGTGTGGTCTACTATTAAAATTTCGAGAGCGGACGCTCCTACAAGGGTCAGCCTATATGTTGCTTCCTCCCATGCACTCAAATGAAAAAAGTTTCACATCATCTGGGTTCCCAGAAATCCGGAAGATAGACGTTGACTGTGGATGTTGTATCACAGACACTGTCCCTTTCACTGTTCGGAGATGTCACTAAACCCGCCCAAGCATGTAAACAACCATGCATGAGCAGCACCTATTTGACGGAGGGGATCCGGTAGCCGATCAGTTCCAGTCATTCCATCAGGAAGGAGGTACATGGCTCGTGTTGTCTGTAGTTCAGCCATGTCTAGACGGTCAATACCGCGGTTCGATGGCGTCCGCATTGTTGCTTTGTGGCAGTAAGGGCTCTCAACAAGGGAGGTGTCCAGGCGTCTCGGAGTGAACCAAAGCTGTGTTGTTCGGACATGGAAGAGATACAGAGAGACAGGAACTGTCGATGACATACCTCGCTCACGCCGCCCAAGGGCTGCTACTGCAGGTGATGACCACTACCTACGGATTATGGCTCGGAGGAACCCTGACAGCAACGCCACCATGTCGATAATGCTTTCCGTGCAGCCACAGTACGTCAAAAACTGTGCGAAATAGGCTGTATGATGCACAACTTCACTCTCGACATCCATGGCGAAGTCCATCTTTGCAACCATGACACCATGCAGCGCGGTGCAGATGGCCCCAACAACGCCTAATGGACCGCTTAGGATTGGCATCACGTTCTCTTAACCGATTACTGTCGCATATGCCTTCAACCAGACATTCGTCGGAGAATGTCAGCCTGACCCGGTCAGGCTGATCGCCTTAGACACACCGTCCAGCGAGCGCAGCAAGGTGGAGGTTCCCTGCTGTTTTTGGGTGGGATTATGTGGGGCCAATGAACGCTGCTGGTGATCATGATAGGCGTCGTAACGGCTGTACGATACATGACTGCCATCCTCCGACCGATAGTGCAACCATATCAGCAGCATATTGGCAAGGCATACGTCTTCATGGACGACAATTCGCGTCCCCATTGTGCACATCTTGTGAATGTCTTCCTTCAGGATAACGACCTCGTTCGACTAGAGTGGCCAGCATTTTCTCCAGACATGGACCCTATCGCACATGCCTGGAATAGATTGAAAAGGGTTGTTTATGGATGACGTGACCCACCAACCCCGGCCGCTGTGATCGAGCGGTTCTAGGCGCTTCAGTCCGGAACCGCGCGACCGCTACGGTCGCAGGTTCGAATCCTGCATCGGGCATGGATGTATGTGATGTCCTTAGGTTAGTTAGGTTTAAGTAGTTCTAAGTCTAGGGGACTGATAACCTCAGATGTTAAGCCCCATAGTGCTTAGAGTTATTTGAACGTTTGATCAACCAACCACTCTGAAGGATCTACGACGAACAGCCGTTGATGAGTGGAACAATCTATACCAACAGTGCCTTGATGAACTTGTGGATAGTATGCCACGAAGAACACAGGCGTGCATCAATGCAAGAGGACGTTCTATTAGGTATTAGACATACGGGTGTGTACAGCAGTCTAGACCACCACCTCTGAAGGTCTCGCTGTATGGTGGTAGAACATGCAATGTGTGGTTTCCATGAGCAATAAAAAGGGCGGAAATGATGTTAATGTTGACCTCTATTCCAATTTTCTGTACAGGTTCCGGAAGTCTTGGAACCTAGCTGACGAAAAATTTTTTTGATGTGTGTATATTTCGTTAAAAGACAATGAACATAAAATCAGAGAGATTAGAGCCCAAATGGGTCCTTACCGACGATCTTTCTTCCCGCGAACCACACGCGATTGAAACAGGAGCCGGCGGAGTGGCCGAGCGGTTCTAGGCGCTACAGTCTGTAACCGCGCTACCGCTACGGTCGCAGGTTCGAATCCTGCCTCAGGCATTGATGTGTGTGATGTCCTTAGGTTACTTAGGTTTAAGTAGTTCTAAATTATAGGGGACTGATGACCTCAGAAGTTAAGTCCCATACTGCTCAGAGCCATTTGAACCATTTGAAACAGGAAGCGGTGGAAATCACGCTGCTACACAGAGTACCCTGTGATACACCCTAAAAGGTGGCTTACGGAGATTGAATATAGATTAAAACTGTTATCTCTAAAAGGTATCGGTTCCAGAAATTAGGCTGTCACGACCACTGCACTGACGCATTCCTCTCTGATCTCGTTTCACTGTTCGATTCCTATCTTTATCCTCCGTTTTTCCCTTTCTCGGCACTTTTTCAGACTTAAAGTTTTCTACTCTACAATTACGCACTAGCGCAAAAACGGGGAATACAAGAACGTTTGACGTCTTTTGAGATGATTTAATGGAAATACTATTTTATTCTCCCCCTCACCATGAAACGAGCTGAGGTGGGAGCCGATAAAGCTCAGGTATTTAGCATTTCCTTTTACAGCGAAGCTTTAGGTATCAGCAGGAAATGTCTGGTGTAACATTAGCATGAATATGAAGGGAACTGTTAATTAGAGAGCAGAGGGTGAGATCGTTGCCGTTGTGTTGGAAACACACTCCTCTCTTCCACAGCTTATTCGTGGCGAGCTGGACCAGACGCACAAAGGAACAGTGTCGTGAACAAAGAGCTGTAACAAATCCCACCAGCGAACGTATTTAGGCGAGAAAATGAGTTTCTCTCGGTTCTCCGGCAACTACCAATGGGCAGTCAACGTCACTGACTCGTTGCACCGCGGCTGACGGTACATGTCTTCTGGTGTCTGCGGCAACCGTACGCTAATTAGAACGTTCACACAGTGAACAGGCCACAGAAATTGTGTGAGTGCTGAGCTTTCAAGCATCATATAACCCATGTTTCACCCGAGTAGTTATTAAAAGTGTTGTATATTGTTTCTTGTGTAACGTTCTTTTTTTAGCTGGACAATAGTTGGCAGCTTATGATATGTGATACACGCAGTTACGGTGTGCACATCCGAAATAGGTCTTAAACATTCTCATGACACGACAGTAACATGTCTGAATTCGTCAGTATACTGCCTTATCAGTAGTTTCTTTGTACGAGGTGATTAAAATAGATCTGAACCCAAATTTGAAAATAAATAACGTAATCTGTGCATCAAGCAAAGAACTATATAGCTGTATCCTAAAGGTGTGTTGTAAGATCGTTGCTGTTTGTAATATAAAATCACTGGACGAAAAACAGCCGCCCATAGAGAAACCGTAACAAGCATCTTTTAACAACGTGCTATTGCGCTTCTGAACTTGATAACTCCCAGGATTCGGTTAGGAAGTGAGTCCACAAGACTGTGCAGGTACTTTGCATCCGGGTTAAGCACTTGCTGAGGATCTATTCGCGCAATTCCACCAAATTCCAGAGATTCTAATTTTGGCATTTAACTGTTATTCCAACACGTCCCTCAGATTTTGTATGAGTTTCAAATTAGGTGATTTTTCAGGACAATCAAGATGTAATATAATGGGGGGGGGGGGGGTGCAGAAAACTAGTTACAAATCCTACCAGCACGATGAACGTTGCTGTTGTCGTCTTTAAAAAAAAAAAAAAAAAAAAAAAAAGTATCAATGGCCTCTTGCTAAATGACCGACTCCAAATGTTCATTGCATGCAGTTCCCATTGTAGTCTTCCCCCTCTAACAGGCTGGGATGGACCTTCTTTCACTGCCTGCAACAATTCATGTCAGGTTCCGAAACGATTTTGTTTCACAAGCTGTGAAACGCGTCTCAGGTCCCTTTCAGTCAGGATCTTCTTCTGACTACAATTCTGACGTAGCGTTTCGTGGACACATGAGCTGCACCAACGTATTCAGCAACTATACACACCGAGTAGCCTACGGACAATCATGACCGCCCATATTTGCTCCTCTGTCACGTCCCATGTTTACGTACAATCTCCACTTGAAACATAAATGCGATATTGCAGTGCCTTTGTTACTCCGAATTAAGATGGAAAGTTCTTTTGGACATGCATGTGCCGGACCGGGACCCGTGCCCAGATTTCCTACTTGTTGCTAGCGGCCGCCTTACCATTAGGCTACCCGCGCACGACTCATGGCCGGGACCAAACTTCCATACGTCGTCAACCACGTGTCTACAACCTGTACTCCTACATCCACTACGTATATTCCCGTACGGGGAAGATATTTTACTGCATGTCACTTTCTCGGTGTGGGGTCAATAAATTCGATACTGCAGTGCCTATGTTATTCTAATCACTATGCACTGTTCCTTCGGACCTGAACTTTCAAGTAAAATGTCTCACCTCTACGGGAATATACATAATGGATGTACGAGCACACGCTGTAGACACGTGGTTGGCGACATATGGAAGTTTCGGGGTGGTCATGAGTCATGTCTGGATAACCAAAGGGCGAGGCAGCAGCCAGTAGTAAGCCGGAAATCCTGGTACGACTCCCTGTCCAGCATAAATTTTCATCGTCATCATTCTATTATACAGCTGAAGGTAGTCCATATTCAATTGCAAATACATTAAATGAAACGTATATGTCTCACTGATAGCTTCTTTCTAATACTCACATGGAGGCAGTGTGCGCACGGTTGAACACGTGATTCAGTCGCTGTAGCATCTGTAAACTTTTGACAACTGAGTTGTTCGTGACCACTGCGGTGACTTAACATTTTGCCCAGTGAACTTATATAAATGATCTCGTTTACACAGGGCGATCAGAAACAATATGAAAAGCTTGCAAGGCTGTTGCAAAGGACGTTGTGTGCTGAGAAATAATTGTTAGCAGGATATTCGAAATGTCCCCCAGTTTCAGAGACATTTAGCATTGAAGTTGGCCAAATTCAAGCAGCTCCCCAGAGAAAGTGTCTCCAAACGGTTCTTTCCCTCAAATCGAACAAACGTAGCTTTTGACCATCCAGCTTAAATTTATAATTTCCAGAAAAAGGAGCATTTTAACTGGTAGCGAACATTTGAACAAGCTGTAACTCACGGACACACAGATTTCTGTGCTATACCGAATTTTAGCGCGTGCAAGTACGTGAATTTGAGCGCGCAACGGTCTGATTGACTAACTTCAATGCTAAATAACTTGTAAATGGCGCAACCATCGCATTTTTCTCTTAACAATTATTTTCCAGCGCAACCTCCCCTACAACAAACACCCTCTCTAGCTTTCCAGGCTGTTTCTGACAACCCTGTGTAGTCCATGAGGCTGTTACCAGATTGTGCTGTTGTTCATAGAAAGTTTGCAACGCCAGAAGACTGCCGACATGCAGGAAGACCTGTGAAGAATCGATGACTGGTGTAGGGACAGACAGTTGATCTTGAACGTAAAAAAATGACATAGAGGCGTCGATAACAACTACTGTTCCATCATGCTATTGGCGGTAATGGTCTGAAGACAGTAACAACCTTAAAAGAAGCCAGAATTAATCTTTCGGAGTGACCTAAAGTGGAATGATCACCTAACAACTAGTTTTAAGAAAAGCAGAGCAGTATGTGTCACAAAGTAATTAATAATTAACTAAGCAGCTATACGTGCGCTAACTTGAGATGTATACACTCACGTTAAGAAAAAAACACAATATGTTGAACGACCAGAGGTAGGACCCTCATATTCACAGGGCATGTACATTAATATGAAATGCAGAAATAACTAGCTCGGTTCACCATGTGTCCTGTTGCCTACTAGGCACAGGGTGCGCCATCGGCCCTGATAACTTATTCCATGCGTGATGGCATCGACGAGTATAAGGTGCGAATACGTCCTGTGATATAGTCATCCACGCTGCATTCATTCGTTTCCAAAGTTCATCTGTAGTGATTACCACTGGGTCACAGCGCTGCAAACGTCGTTTCACCATATTCCACACATTTTCGATTGGCGACAAGTCACAGATATGGCGGGCAAGGGCAAAAGGCTGACATCCTGTGACACCATGAAGGCACGTCTTCGTGCAGCAATATGGTGTCGCGCATTGTCTTGCTGAAAGTGGCGTCTGGGTTGTTGCGCAAAAAGAGTATGGCTACGGTCGCAGGATATCATTCACGTTGGTTACCCTGGTCATAGTGCCCTGGACACGCACCAGCTGTGATTTGTTTTTGTATCCAATAGCACCCTACACCATAAGGCCTTGAGTTGGGGCCGTATATCTTACGTAAATACAGCCATTGTGATACCGCTCCCGCTCTCTGCGGCGAACGAAAATACGGCCATCATTTTCAAACAAACAGTCCGAAAACACTATCCGATGCCATTCCTGTCCCCAATGACGTTCCACACACCATTTCCGTCTAGCATGTTTCTGCACATTCGGCAAAGGTAGGCAGACAGGTAGATAAGTGAACGACGCGTACGTAACCTATGCCGTAAAAAAACGGCGACAGACTGTCGCCGGCCGTTGTGGCCGAGCGGTTCTAGGCGCTTCAGTCTGGAACCACGCGACAGCTACGGTCGCAGGTTCGAATCCTCCCTCGGGCATGGATGTGTGTAATGTCCTTAGGTTTTTTTTTTTTTTGGTCATCAGTCTACTGACTGGTTTGATGCGGCCCGCCACGAATTCCTATCCTGTGCTAACCTCATCATCTCAGAGTAGCATTTGCAACCTACGTCCTCAATTATTTGCTTGACGTATTCCAATCTCTGTCTTCCTCTACAGTTTTTGCCCTCTACACCTCCCTCTAGTACCATGGAAGTCATTCCCTCATGTCTTAGCAGATGTCCTATCATCCTGTCCCTTCTCCTTATCAGTGTTTTCCACATATTCCTTTCCTCTCCGATTCTGCATAGAACCTCCTCATTCCTTATCTTATCAGCCCACCTAATTTTCAACATTCGTCTCTAGCACCACATCTCAAATGCTTCGATTCTCTTCTGTTCCGGTTTTCCCACAGTCCATGTTTCACTACCATACAATGCTGTACTCCAGACGTACATCCTCAGAAATTTCTTCCTCAAATTAAGACCGGTATTTGATATTAGTAGACTTCTCTTGGCCAGAAATGCCTTTTTTGCCATAGCGAGTCTGCTTTTGATGTCCTCCTTGCTCCGTCCGTCATTGGTTATTTTACTGCCTAGGTAGCAGAATTCCTTAACTTCATTGACTTCGTGACCATCAATCCTGATGTTAAGTTTCTCGCTGTTCTCATTTCTACTACTTCTCATTACCTTCGTCTTTCTCCCATTTACTCTCAAACCATACTGTGTACTCATTAGACTGTTCATTCCGTTTAGCAGATCATTTAATTCTTCTTCAATTTCACTCAGGATAGCAATGTCATCAGCGAATTGTATCATTGATATCCTTTCACCTTGTATTTTAATTCCACTCCTGAACCTTTCATTTATTTCCATCACTGCTTCCTCGATGTACAGATTGAAGAGTAGGGGCGAAAGGCTACAGCCTTGTCTTAATACGAGCACTTCTTTCTTGATCGTCTACTCTTATTGTTCCCTCTTGGTTGTTGTACATATCGTATATGACCCGTCTCTCCCTATAGCTTACCCCTACTTTTTTCCGAATCTCGAACAGCTTGCACCATTTTATATTGTCGAACGCTTTTTCCAGGTCGACAAATCCTATGAAAGTGTCTTGATTTTTCTTTAGCCTTGCTTCCATTATTAGCCGTAACGTCAGAATTGCCTCTCTCGCCCCTTTACTTTTCCTAAAGCCAAACTGATCGTCACCTAGCGCATTCTCGATTTTCTTTTCCATTCTTCTGTATATTATTCTTGTAAGCAGCTTCGATGCATGAGCTGTTAAGCTGATTGTGCGATAATTCTTGCACTTGTCAGCTCTTGCCGTCTTCGGAATTGTGTGGATGATGCTTTTCCGAAAGTTAGATGGTATGTCGCCAGACTCATATATTCTACACACCAACGTGAATAGTCGTTTTGTTGCCACTTCTCCCAATGATTTTAGAAATTCTGATGTAATGTTATCTATCCCTTCTGCCTTATTTGACCGTAAGTCCTCCAAAGCTCTTTTAAATTCCGATTCTAATACTGGATCCCCTATCTCTACTAAATCGACTTCTGTTTCTTCTTCTATCACATCAGACAAACCTTCACCCTCATAGAGGCTTTCAATGTATTCTTTCCACCTATCTGCTCTCTCCTCTGCATTTATCAGTGGAATTCCCGTTGCACTCTTAATGTTACCACCGTTGCTTTTAATGTCACCAAAGGTTGTTTTGACTTTCCTGTATGCTGAGTCTGTCCTTCCGACAATCGTATCTTTTTCTATGCCTTCACATTTTTCCTGCAGCCATTTCGTCTTAGCTTCCCTGCGCTTCCTATTTATTTCATTCCTCAGCGACTTGTATTTCTGTATTCCTGATTTTCCCGGAACATGTTTGTACTTCCTCCTTTCATCAATCAACTGAAGTATTTCTTCTGTTACCCATGGTTTCTTCGCAGCTACCTTCTTTGTACCTATGTTTTCCTTCCCAACTTCTGTGATGGCCCTTTTTAGAGATGTCCATTCCTCTTCAACTGTACTGCCTACTGCGCTATTCCTTATTGCTGTATCTATAGCGTAAGAGAACTTCAAACGTATCTCGTCATTCCTGAGTACTTCCGTATCCCACTTCTTTGCGTATTGATTCTTCCTGACTAATCTCTTGAACTTCAGCCTACTCTTCATCACTACTATACTGTGATCTGAGTCTATATCTGCTCCTGGGTACGCCTTACAGTCCAGTATCTGATTTCGGAATCTCTGTCTGACCATGATGTAATCTAATTGAAATCTTCCCGTATCTCCCGACCTTTTCCAAGTATACCTCCTCCTCTTGTGATTCTTGAACAGGGTATTCGCTATTACTAGCTGAAACTTGTTACAGAACTCAATTAGTCTTTCTCCTCTTTCATTCCTTGTCCCAAGCCCATATTCTCCTGTAACCTTTTCTTCTACTCCTTCCCCTACAACTGCATTCCAGTCGCCCATGACTATTAGATTTTCGTCCCCCTTTACATACTGCATTACCCTTTCAATATCCTCATACACTTTCTCTATCTGTTCATCTTCAGCTTGTGACGTTGGCACGTATACTGAACTATCGTTGTCGGTGTTGGTCTGCTGTCGATTCTGATTAGAACAACCCGGTCACTGAACTGTTCACAGTAACACACCCTCTGCCCTACCTTCTTATTCATAACGAATCCTACATCTGTTATACCAATTTCTGCTGCTGTTGATATTACACGATACTCATCTGACCAGAAATCCTTGTCTTCCTTCCACTTCACTTCACTGACCCCTACTATATCTAGATTGAGCCTTTGCATTTCCCTTTTCAGATAATCTAGTTTCCCTACCACGTTCAAGCTTCTGACATTCCACGCCCCGACTCGTAGAACGTTATCCTTTCATTGATTATTCAATCTTTTTCTCATGGTAACCTTCTCCTTGGCAGTCCCCTCCCGGAGATCCGAATGGGGGACTATTCCGGAATCTTTTGCCAATGGAGAGATCATCATGACACTTCTTCAGTTACAGGCCACATGTCCTGTGGATACACGTTACGTGTCTTTAGTGCAGTGGTTTCCATTGCCTTCTGCATCCTCATGTCGTTGATCATTGCTGATTCTTCCGCCTTTAGGGGCAATTTCCCACCCCTAGGATAAGAGAGTGCCCTGAACCTCTATCCGCTCCTCCGCCCTCTTTGACAAGGCCGTTGGCAGAATGAGGCTGACTTCTTATGCCGGAAGTCTTCGGCCGCCAATGCTGATTATTTATGAAAATTTAGGAAGTGGCGGGGATCGAACCCGGGACCGAAGACGTTTTGATTATGAATCAAAGACGCTACCCCTAGACCCTTAGGTTTAAGTAGTTCTAAGTTCTAGGGGACTGATGACCTAAGATGTTAAGTCCCATAATGCTCAGAGCCATTTGAACCTTTTCTGAACAGACTGTCATCCCTGATGGTGTACAATGTGTTACATTGATTGTTCCACTCCTGCGCAAGAGCTGAGGAGGACGCAGATCGTCCTGCAATGCCATGTGGATGAGGTGTCGATCTTCTCGGGGGGATGGTGCGACCTGACCCATCTCGTCATGTTCTACGGCGTTTCGTGGAACATTCTGCACACACCCGTTGCACTGCCGTAACACTTCGTCTCAGACGAGCAGAAATGTCCTGGATGGCTGCATCACATTCTCTCATGTCAATAATGCGCCCTCTTTCAAACTCACTGATTTGACGGTTCGGGCATACGTCTGCGAGGCATCCCACACGTCTGCTCAAGTCACACTGATCTATTTCCCGCAGTTTGTAGCAACAACGGGAGCCGCATGCCCATTGATATCGATTGCGACCTTGAACCCGTATTTGAGAAAAATTTTTAAACTCTGCTTTTCTCCTTTAATCATTTATATAAATGCTGAAGCGTTCACGTTCATCAAATGATTTTCTGAATCTGCTGTTTACAAAGAATATAAAAGTGTAAACAAGAGCAAGAAAGACTTCTAAAAACTGCAAAAAGGAGATTTATGAAAAAATTAGCGCTATTTGTAGAACACATTTTATGAAATTATTTTTCTTGTTTTGAGTATTCGTCATTCGATATTTCAGCGCTTTAAAAGAAAAGTTTCGTGTCCTTTCACGACACTGACATCAGATCTGCTTAATGTTTTCAGCAACCTCGAATGAACAGATGAATCAAGTCTTAATGGTCTGTTAGTCTCGTTAGCCATCTAGTGTTACGCCCCTGTTTTGTAATCACCCTCATCGGAGTCGTAATACACTACCGAGTGAGTAAGTGATACGTAGCAAATGGTTAGAGTTTCCGTAGGTGGAGCGGAGGGCAGCGAACATTCGCCTGCTGCTGTCGTAAGCTACAGCTGTCATTCAGTACTGCCTGTGAATTCAAGGTGTCTCGTTTTGTTTCCTTCAACTCCACTTTCTGTCAGCATATGATGCTAGTAACTGCTCTGTCGTTGGCTTAAGAGTTTTAGATTAATCCCAGGACAGTCACCATTGTAAATAGAAGCACACCATGTGATCAATAAGTTTGGAATATAGATTGTCTTCGAACAGGATGGGGACACGCAATAGTCTTTCCTCTGCATGGGAGTTGTAATGTGGCTACTCGGAGAGTTCCGTATGCATGAGGCGGAGAGACATGTATCGAGTCGTCTTCTGTGCCTCTAAAATGTTTAAACGAAGCAAAGCTACACCTGTCTCTGTAGTTACTTTCTCTGTAGAAGTTCTACTTTTCGTATAAGACACTGAAAACAATTTTTTTTTTAATTTGCTTGTATTCTCCACGACACAGTCTTCTCATTTGATTTTGAGAAAACTACTCGATAAAAAAGATTGTTTCAGATCTTATAGTCTCACATGCTAACTTGAAAATAAACTGGCTCTATTTCCGTTTTTGTTCATAGTTGTTATGATACTTCGAAATGTAGTAACCCCTCATGCATATTTTGAAATGTTTGTAGTGAAGATTGTAGTTGCTGGTCAGTTTATGTTTTTGATTTTTAGGTCATACATTACTGCACACAAAATGTACCCAACAACCCAAATTGTTTTTAAAACTTTAAGGAGAGTCATACCTCTGTCTAGTATCCAGTAAATGGGTGACGAACTGCAGTTAGGCTCCACGGAGTATGAAGCGCCAAACTGGAGGTCATGGCTGTGTGCTAGTGGGGTAGCGTCTTGTTTTTCTCTTCCTTATGTGGTGTTTGAAACCAGTTACAGCCACTGCAGTACGAGTTATTTTCATTAACTAGGATAGAGACACACAGATCTAGCGGCAAATCCTGCTACTTCCTGTACGTTCCGTTTTTTCTTGTACACACTTGTACAGTTTCATTTACGAAATATTCAGTACCTGTATTTGTTTACAAATTATAGAAAAAACCAGAAGCAAGGTTGACCTGATAGAAGTTCACCTTGCGACTAAAAGGCAATAGAAATCCAAGTTACACCGTAAGTGTTTGGAGGTGTGCTCTCCGAACGCCTACTGTGACCATACGGATATAAAATATTGTCACATGAGAAAACCATTTTCAACTACCATTTGTCATGGGCTCATAAGAACGTTGAATATTCCTTCGGTGTATTGTAGAACAAATGGCGTATTTGCCGGCGAAATCTTTACAAAAGAGAGGTAGTTGTCAATCTGAAGATGCATTTAGTAAGGAATGGAGTCTGCCACAAAAATCTATTAAAGAGAAGGAAATATGTTGGCAATAAGAAACAGACGTACAAAGGCTAATTATTTTGTAAGTGACGATGGTAATGAGTATTGGTAGTACACCAAAAACTGAGGTGTTGGTGAGTGCAGAATATGAGCTGTCATACACTTTCGCCTCTACAAGCACAATTTTGTTAATTTTTCTTGTCTGTCTCTATCATCTATTTTGGTAGCTGTACCTGTAAATCTGTCTGGAACATAATAATACAAACTAATCTTTCTAAATAATAATGTCGTGTGCCTAGGGCCTCCCGTCGGGTAGACCGTTCGCCGGGTGAAAGTCTTTCGATCTGACACCACTTCGGAGACTTGCTCGTCGATGGGGATGAAATGATGATGATTAGGACAACACAACACCCAGCCCCTGAGCGGAGAAAATCTCCGATTCTGCCGGGAATCGAATCCGGGCCCATAGGATTAACAATCTGTCGCGCTGACCACTCAGCTACCGGGGGCGGACACTAATCTTTCTGACACTACGCAGAAATACATTTTGAACAGTTCTTACTGGAAGTATTTGTTTAATGTTCTATTTTCACTGGCAAAAGTATCAATGTTTCCAAGACTGTAACTCTCTAAGGCAATCAAGTGTCTTTATCCATGTGATGCAGAGGAATCAATGTCGGTATTGCCACTTCTTCAAGAAACAAGTGTAAGAACAGTATCCCTTGCCACACCTTGCAAGAAATTATAAGGGTTGCATTCACATACGTTTTACTCTTATCGACCATTCGTTCAGTTTGATGTGTATGTTTACAACAAAATAATTCACAGATTACGTATTTATCTGTATACCAACACTTACACGTTCCCTGTTACCGAACCATCGATCAGTTATGCTGGGGAAACTTCAGAAATGACGCCACTGCGTATTTTACTAAATATTCATAGATTATCATGTGCCATTGCATGGTTGTTGTCTTTATTATACGTATTTCTTTCTTTCTTTTCTTTTTTTTTTTTTTTTTTTTTTTTTTTGAGCTCTGGGGAGAAACTGATGACTCTGAATGTCAACGTTTGTCTAATTATTGGCCGCTGTAAAATAACCTTTTAGTACGATCATTTGCAGACTCGTTTGCTGTAGCTTACAAGTTGTACGAGACATGTGTTTGTGTGTAGGCTTCTGCTGTGGATTTGCACCTCTCCGTTGTCCTCTCGCCTACCACGTCAGCTGAGCCAGTGCGAGTCAAGTTATTTTGTGCGCACTGTACGACTTCTACACTATCTGCAGCGCTTCAAAGTCTTCCCCTTTATGGCGCGACTAATAATTTATCGGGCGAACTTATCTACTTAGTGGTCTTCCTTGTTCGACAGGTAGAGAAAGTTTCTAACGAGGAGGATAGCTCATACTTCACAGTGAATAGCACTGAAGGTAGGTATAGAAGAGAGACTGTGCGGTCTGCTGGGAAGTACAAGTCTACTGTGACATGACAGTCACATGCCACTGTGCGGTATTTCATTATTTTTCTGCTTATTTCTTAGACATTTTTGAGGATAGTACTTATTAACTGACTCAATAAGAAGGCTTCAAATTGTTAGAAACCGTCGGTCCCAGGTGTTCGTCCGGTGATCTGACGTGGGTCTACAAAGCGCTGCAGTTTGCGGGTCGAATGCGGTAAGCTCCTTCTACGTGCTTTGTCGGCAAACGCGGTTTTCTCCTTTGAATCCAGTCAGTCAGTAAGCCACTACATGTTCCTACTGTATCACTGAGTATGACGAATTCACTTCTCTCTATGCAGATCTAAGAACGGTTCTACCTGGACAAGAAGAGTAAACTCTTTGCCTAACACTCCAGATTTTATTAAACAATGAAATGTTCTTATCTGCTGCCATCCTTCGGTGTGAATTGATTAGCCAATGACAGCAACATAGCTAGCAGCTCATAACAACATCTTACAGGATAAGATGCGTTCTGTAAGAAGAATGGGGAATTTTTAGGGTGTCATTGTATTCGCGTAAATAAATCAACGTTTCGGGGTCACGTTGGCAGTAACGTGGAGTTATCCATTCCACGTGAAAATTTCAAAATGTTGGGAATTAGGTTTATGGAAGAATAACTTCGTACGCTTTCAGTTGTGCTACCGAGGTGGAGGGATTTGTGATACTGGCGCGTAGTAGAGCGCATTCTTGATGATGCCAATTTGGGTGACCTTTATCAGACGGTGATCAGCAAAGTCTGCAGCATGTTTGTTAAGTTTTGAGTAAGTGTCGCATTTCGCATTATCGCTATGCACTTTCTGAGCAGGTCACAATTTGTGGGATTTGCTAAGCAATTTGTGTTGTCTGATTAGTTGTATTCTTTTGTCGGTCTTTGACTTATTTACTTTGCGTTTGCGAGCTACGCAGATCAGGAAAGAATGTAGCGTATCCCAAGCAGCTTTCCACGTAAACAAGGTACCTTCTAATCGTGTTAGCCGGACAATTTTGATTAAACTGAGCTTTTAGGCAACTTCGTGTTTCAATATTTTAGATGATTTGTGCTCGTTGTGTTGGAGCAATTTCTCAGTCAGTTTTAAGAAACTTCTGTTCATTTTGTTGGAAACGTATTCTTTGTCATTTTAATTTGGTATGCGTAGATATTTTAGAGTAAATAAATGCCTGATTACATTCAGACTTAGTGTGAATCACAGAACCTAACTATTCTCCTACGACTGATCCTGGTTGGGCAACCCCTTTGAAAAATAAATGTAGTCAATTTATCTGCTTCCTAATTTGTTTGTCTTATTGAGACAGTGTTGCGTTGCAGTACATTGGCCAGACGTTCTGGTCAGTCAGCTTATATGTAGATATTGTGATCAGTTATATAATTGATGTACTGTATAACAAACATTGCACTCAATAGGATGGCGGGCTATTGATGATATCGTAACTAGTAAACTGAAACAAGCTCTACTATATAAGCATGATCTCAGGGAAGTTCTTTACTCATATGAGAGATTTAGGCTGGAAACACTGGGGAGGTATACTCTGCCTGTTAACTGAGAAGCGGTCGTAGTTGGGCTGGGGGGGGGGGAGTTACTTTTCCCGGAAGAACGCTACAGCGACCGTACCGGATGACCAAGAAATCATTTCCCTTTAGCAGGGTAGAACAACGATTCTGTCCATGTGCCTTATACTATCGGTAACTTAAATTTTATTGTAGTGTTAATGGACTTTGTGGAAAATAAACATCCTTAAGCATGTCTGTACTCCATGTCGCCACTGATGTATAAGGTGAGCTGCGGAAGAGATGGTTTGACTTTGTGGGAAAAAAACGTATAGTTGCTTTTTGTGATGTCGTGGGGTGGGGACAATAGGGAACTGCTTGATCGCTCTTCAGTTTGCAGACAGATAAAGGAGGGAAGCGGAGGACCACAATCTAGCCACGTACCTTCCCTTGCGATTCTACCCTTGACCCCCTCCTTCCACCATGTTACACCCCCAGGAGACACAGTTTATCCCTTAATACGGTTCTACTGCATTTAGATGTGGTACTCATATTTAATACTTATACTTAACCCACTCATTTAACAGTAAACATTAACTTGATAGCATTAAACCACTCATTTTAATAATCTTTGACTTTTCCTTCCCCTGCAACGCAGAAACTATTAGTTCCAGTGAAAAATAAATCTGACCTTTTTTGTAGGAAATTTAAACTCCCTGCTCCCCCGACACCCCGCTTACACCACACCGGTGTTCACAACATTCCCTCCTACCACTGAACAATAAAACAAAAATTTACGACTACACGAATTCGTTCCGCTAATTTTCAGTTGTTGACTGGACTACGGGTGACATTGTCACCTTGCAGCACACGCTACATCTATTACACGTGTTCGTAAAATGCAGATTGGAGAATCTGCCAGTGTGCGAGAAGCACTCATTTCCGACAAGGAAGGAGGCCAGTTCACTGTGTTATGATGTTCGGTTAAAATTAGTATGCACTCCGCTGAGAAAGACTGCAGGTGACAGCTCTGCGGCACTGTTTCTGTGCACGCAAGACGTTAACTGGAAACTGCGTTACGACTCTCATGAATATGCACCGAGAAACACGGTGAGCAGTGTTCAAAGCACGTGGCAGTGATTAGTCCTTTGTGCATTCCGAGAACGACTCGGCGAGACTCTGTTAGAGAATAAGGTGACGGGCCTAGGGCGTTGAAAATGGAGACGTGCAGAAGAAAACACTGCTAGAGGAGTGAAATTCGAGACAGCAGCCGATTCTCCTTCGTCCGTCTCACATTACTTTATCCAATTAGGTGCTCGAGTCACCGGAAGATTTGGGCAGTCGTCACGTTTACGCTGTTTACATCTGCTAACGCTGGACGACGTGATCCCGAGACGGAAAGGTAATACGGGCTGACAGCGCTGTGGAAAATTACAGCACGGAGGGGAAACGTTTCCACGTAGAGGCTGGATGCGGAGGTAATTAGACAAAACAGTATTCGTGATATTGTCCCTTCTACAAGTCTACTCCCCTCCTTCCTCTGTGTACGTAGAGACACAGTCGTCTGATTCTTAGAAACACATATTTGCAGATTTTCAGAACATAGCTTTCAATGAGTAATTTAAAAGACACCTTTTTTTGGTCATCTACGTAGCTCTCATCTATACAGCGCGAAGGAAAATACGCGCCCTCGGACTTTGCAGCGTGATTCCTCACATACTGGCAATACAAAAATGTCTGTCACAGAATTTCATCCTGCGCATATTTCGGGCAGTCAATGGACGTTAAAGACTGGCAATCTGGCAACATTGTAATCACATTTACGGCAACTATCTCTGTCACCAGGTAAAGAAATGCTGTGCAGTTGCTGCAGTGGACACGGTTTTGAGTTAGCATGCACGAGGTCGAGGGTTCGATTGTGGGTCGAGGCTTATTTGTTTTTATTTCCTAAAAGCAATCTGTATGGTACGGTATCTGGAGACTTAATCGTCATACAGAGATTACAGTGGCTCCTCTGAAAAAGATTTATAGCTACGAACCACGAACACAGACATGGAAAAACAATCGTTTTCATTAGTCAGCTTTTAAAGAAGCCCTTTTGCACATCGCGAACGTGAAGTCTTCCGCACCATTGCATCTACTAGATTCCAAACGTGTTTGCTGTGTAACCTCCTCCAATAGCCTCACCGAAATTATTTGCAAGGCACGTTCTAACCCTACTGGTGACGTAAGGCCCTAACGAAATGTAATGAACCTAAACGTGGCCAGAATAACAGTTCGTATTAATCGATAGGACCATTGAGGGAGGGTACACACACAAGTCTGGAATCTAGTAGATTCAGTGGCGCGAAACAATTCGCCTCCACGACGTGCAAAAGGTTTCTTTAAAAGCTGACCAGTGAAAACGATTGTATTCCCATTTTTGTTTTCGTAGTACGTAACTACAAATGTTTCGTAGAAGACCCACTGTAATTGCTGTATGACGATTAAGACGGCAGATGCTGTACCACACAGACTACTTTTAGCAAATAAAAACAAATAAACCTATACCAAGAATCGAACCTGCGACCTCCTGCATGCTAACCCAAAACGCTATCCAAAGCACCGGTACTGTACGTGACAGAAGTATTTACCGTACACGTGATGATTGTGTGGCCAGATTTCCATTCTTTAACGTCCATTTGCTGCCCGAAATATCTACAGGATGAAATTCTGTGAGAGGCATTTTTGTATTGCTACTGTGTGAGAAATCGCGTTGTGAAGTCCGAGTGCGCGAATTTTTCTTCACCCTGTATAAACATTTAAAGTCACTTTGTTCCTGAGAGGTATCCGTAATTCAGGAACACTGATTTTCCATAGTTTGCCAGCAGCCATTTAAAGTTTAACTACTAATAATAAACAATTGTTGAAAAGGAACATAAATGATTTACTGGAGGTTCTCTCTTACTCCATCAACTAATTACTAGATCCGATTGACTTTCCCACGGCATTACTAACTTCAAATAACCAAGGTGTTATGTAAAATCTGACTTCTGCACATCTCCACTGCAGGAATATGAAATGTGTGATGATGCTTGCTTACAGCAGCTTAAGAATTCCTTAAGCAGTTCAGTATATATACGTGAACTAAATAAGGAATTATACATGTCGGTCAAGATCATTATAATTACCTCCTATGGAGTGAACAATAGCAAATCTATTTTTCTGTTGTTGTTCCAAACACGTATTGTGTACATTTTTGCTTTTGGCATTTGATACATTATTTAGAATTCCTCATTATCGATTTATGGAAATAAAAATCTATTATTTATTTATCCATCTATCTATCTCTAACGGAAGTTCTGAATACGTCTGATTTATTAAAGTGTAAACGCAAAAGCTGGGAACGTCTACTAAAGCAGCAGGTTTTAATTGCGTTGCAGAATGAAGTTGAAACAGTGCAGACTTAGAACTGAAAATCTGATTCTTTTTTTATAATAATGACCTTCTTACTTGTCATCGTTCTACATATTTAGGAACTTTGGAAAGTCCATTCTTTGCTAATTAGCTATATAGTTACCACGTGTAAGTTATTTCATGTATGATTTTCGCTTATAACTGCTATTCCGGATGAAAGCCAATTTACAGAATAGATTTAATTTGGTATCTTTGTTATGTATCGTCCTTTATAGTCGATACCCATTGAGCCTAGTGCCTCAGTCCAACACCTGACGTCCACGGAGAAGCTCTGGCGTCTCTTTCCCAACATGATACCTTTATAACTGCGTTTATTTATTTATTTACACGTCAAGTTTCGTAGGACCAAATTGAGGAGCAAATCTCCAAGGTCATGGAACATATCATTACATGAAATTACAACATAAAAGTAATAACAGATAAAAATAAATGCTTATGAACGCGAGAAAAGTCAATCCATAATTTAAGTAAACGCAATCAACAATCAGATTAATTTTTCAAGGAACCCCTCGACAGAATTGAAGGAGTGACCCATTAGGAAACTCTTCAGTTTCTATTTGAATGCATGTAGGTTACTGCTAAGATTTTTGAATTCGAGTGGTAGCTTACTGAAAATGGATGGAGCAATATACTGCACACCTTTCTGAAGAAGAGTTAAGGAACTCAAATACAAATACAAATTTGATATCTGCCGAGTATTAACTGAATGAAACCTGCTTATTCTTGGGAATAAGCTAATATTGTTAACAAGAAATGACAGTATGGAATATATATATATATATATTGAGAGTCCAATGTCAAAATACCCAGACTCGCGAATAGGGGTCCACAAGAGGGTCGTGGACTTACACCACATTTTGCCCGAACCGCCCGTTTCTGAGCCAAAAATATCCTTTTAGAATGGGAAGAGTTACCTCAAAATATAATACCATACAACATAAGCGAATGAAAATAAGCAAAGTAGACTAATTTCCGTGTCGAACGATCCCTCACTTCAGATGCCGTTAGAATAGTAAAAATAGCAGCATTAAGTCTTTGAACAAGATCCTGAACGTTGGCTTTCCCAGACAGTTTACTATCTATCTGAACTCCTAGAAATTTGAACTGTTCAGTTTCACTAATCATATACCCATTCTGTGAAATTAAAACGTCAGGTTTTGTTGAATTGTGTGTTAGAAACTGTAAAAACTGAGTCTTACTGTGATTTAGAGGTAGTTTATTTTCTACAAGCCGTGAAGTTATCTCATGAACAGCACTATTTGAAACCGAGCCAATGTTGCACATAATATCCTTTACTACCAGGCTAGCGTCATCAGCAAACAGAAATATTTTAGAGTTACCCGTAATACTAGAGGGCATATCATTTATATAAATACGTTAGTTACTTATTGCAGCCGGTATTCCTAACCGACTACTTGTGATTGAGCACTGTTTCTAAATAATTCCACTCTTTCATTAAGTCACATTCGTCTGCTAGGCTCAGTAGATTCCAGGTCACGCATGCAGTCGCCATTCTATTCAATTATTAGTGTCTTTGATGCGTTAATGCGTCGTAAATGTACTGCCTACCAGTGCGTTTAAACAGTATTACGCGCTTAACGTGTTCGAATATAAACTGTCCAGTCTCATTAATGTCACCACCTGTAAAAATCCTGAATAACCACCTTTTGCAGTGCGGACAGCTGCGAGACGTTCAGGAAGAGAGCCAATAAGGTTTTCGAAGGTACCGACAGGGATGTGGAGCTACATCGACTCCAACGCCGTGGTCAGCTACGCTACGTTTCTCGGTTGAGGGTCCATAAGCGGAACAGTTCGATCGAGGGGGTCCCACAGATTTTCGATTGAGTTTAAATGTGGGGAGTTTGGTGACCAAGGGAATACAGTAAATTCATTCTGGTGCTCTTAGAACCATGTACGAACACTTCGAGCTGTGTGACACGTTGCATTGTCCTGTTGGTATGTGGCATCGTTCCGAGGAAAAACAAATTGCATGTAGAGGTGGACATGGTTCGCAAAGATAGATGTGATGTGTTGTTGATCCATTGTGCCTTTCAGGATGACGAGAATACCTAGAGAATACCAGGAAAACATTTCCTAGACCAAATTTCGTAGTATAGGTTCAGTGACAGATGCACCGAGAAGTGGTCGTCCTAGCGTTTTGTCTGAGGATAAACTTCTCGATATTTCAGATACAATGTCCATGAGTGCGAACAAGTCAATAAGAAAACTGACCCAGGAAATCGATGTTAGTGTCGGAACGGCCCACACAGCTGTAAGGAAAAAATTAAACTTTTCCCATACAAAGTGACAGTCGTGCAAGAAGTGAAAAATACTGATCACGGCAAGAGACTCCATTATTGTCAATGGTTCAAAAATTTCGTTCAACGAAATGGAAGGGATATTCTTAATGAAACGTTTTCCACTGATGAGGCGTGGTTTCGTTTATCCCGGCACATGAACTCGCAACATTCTCGTATGTGGAGTACTGCAAATCCATTGTTAATTCATGAGAAATCACTTCATTCTGTGAAAATAGGAGTTTGCATTGCAATTTCTAGACGTCGGATTGTGGGTCCCACATTTTCCAACGGAACAATAAACGAATAACAATAGTGCAGTGATATTCTCTACCCATTCATAGGAAAACTTGTGTTAAGTGAAATACTGAACGGTTATTTACAACAACATGGTGCAACCGCGTATACAGCTCGCGTTTCAGTGTCACTGCTCGCTGATGTTTTTGGCGATCGCATAATTTCACAGGGACTTTGGCTTCCACGATTGCCTGACCCAAAACCACCTGAGTTTTTCTTCTGGGGTGCAGCGAAAGCAACTGTCTGCAAAACTCGTCCAAAATCCGTCGATGAATTGGAAACTGCAATATGCACTTTTACTGCTTCTGTTGCAGAAGAAATGTTACAGCTTGAGTTTGGAAACATGATTAGACGAATTGAACTGTGTATTCAACAACAGGGGGGACACTTTCAACATTTAATGTGAAAATTTGTAAGTAAAAATGAATATTCAATAAATTGATAACTTGTATTTCATTTAGTTTCATTTCGGTATATTCACTATGGCATACGGCACGCGCGGCTAGCAATCATACGACACTGCGGAGTGACTTTTTGAACACCCCGTATTACTCTTGAGAAGTAAACTCAGCCATAGGTTAGAAACAGTATGGAGCAACACTCATCCGACCAAATGACATTGCTCCATAGACATGTTTTACGGCTATAGAACCAGGTTTTCCCGTTAAGGGCAGTTTCATCGCTGATGTGTGGTTCTGGAATTCCAGTTCCGACACATTTCCCAGCTTTGCAGCTCCCTTCGTGTTCTTTTTGAGCTGACATGGTTCATGGTTCTTGCTCACCAGATGGTAGAGTTTTGTCAGGACTGGCTCTCCCAAGGCTGTCAGTAGTTCTAATGGAATGTTGTCTACTCCCGGGGCCTTGTTTCGACTCAGGTGTCTCAGTGCTCTGTCAAACTCTTCACGCAGTATCATATCTCCCATTTCGTCTTCATCTACATCCTCTTCCATTTCCATAATATTGTCCTCAAGTACATCGCCCTTGTATAGATCCTCTATATATTCCTTCCACCTTTCTGCATTCCCTTCTTTGCTTAGAACTGGGTTTCCATCTGAGCTCTTGATATTCATACAAGTGGTTCTCTTTTCTCCAAAGGTCTCTTTAATTTTCCTGTAGGCAGTGTCTATCTTACCCCTGGTGAGACAAGCCTCTACATCCTTACATTTGTCCTCTAGACATCCCTGCTTAGCCATTTTGCACTTCCTGTCGATATCATTTTTGAGACGTTTGTATTCCTTTTTGCCTGCTTCATTTATTGCATTTTTATATTTTCTCATTTGATCAATTAAGTTCAATATTTCTTCTGTTACCCAAGGATTTCTACTAGCCCTCGTCTTTTTACCTACTTTATCCTCTGCTGCCTCCACTACTTCATCCCTCAAAGCTACCCATTCTTCTTCTACTGTACTTCTTTCCCCCATTCCTGTCAATTGTTCCCTTATGCTCTCCTTGAAACTCTGTACAACCTCTGGTTCTTTCAGTTTATCCAGGTCCCATCTCCTTAAATTCTCACCTTTTTGCAGTTTCTTCAGTTTTAATCTATAGTTCATAACCAATAGATTGTGGTCAGAGTCCACATCTGCCCCTGGAAACGTCTTACAATTTAAAACCTGGTTCCTAAATCTCTGTCTTACCATTAGTGCTCATAGTTACACAGAACACTTTTCCTGTCACGACTGACACGTGCAACGTACTGAGGACATTGCACGGGTGCCTTTTGTGCTCAAATGTGGAAGTTCAACGTGCGGGCTCGGCTAGCACCCGCTTCTGTACAAGTTTGCATTTGTCCTGGTGTTTCCAAACTTTTGTCAAACCACTGTATATGTCAAATTTCCTGGCAGATTGAAATTGTGTGCCGGACCGAGACTCAGGACCTTCGCCTTTCGCGGGCAAGTGCTCTACAAATCTGAGCTGCTCAAGCACGTCTCATGTCTGGAAACATCCCCTAGGCTGTGCCTAAGCCATGTCTCCGCAATATCCTTTCTTCCAGGAGTGCTGGTTGGGCAAGGTTCGCAGAAGAACTTCTGTGAAGTTTGGAAGGTAGGAGATGAGGTACTCGCAGAATTGAAGCTGTGAGGACGGGTCATGAGTCGCGCTTGGGCAGCTGAGATGGTAGAGCACTAGCGAAAGGCAAAGGCCCCAAGTTCGATTCTCGGTCTGGCACACAGTTTTAATCTGTCGGGAAGTTTAATATCAGCACACACTCCGCTTTAGAGCGAAAATCTCATTCTGTACTGTATATGTGAATATGTATATGTGTGTGTCTATTTTACGAAGGGCGTTCGGTAAGTAATGCAAGACATTGTTTTCTCTCGACCAATTTCGGCTGAAAAAATGCAAAATTTTTTCTGTCACACACTGGAACATTCTCTCCTCAGCTCCTTTAGTTTCGGAAGTTCCGTCAGGTGGCGGCGCCATCGTAGCCTTCAAAATCGCCACAGTAACTGAGGTGCATTCCAAGCAGAGAGCTAACACTGAGTTTCGTTTGGTGGGAAACTGGAGCTTCGCTAATAGTCATAGATGGTTGCAGAATGTCTAACGAGATCTGGCAGTGAACAAAAACACGGATAGTCGTTGGACGAGGCCTGTCATCATCGCAACAAGGTCGCGCAAACCTGTCCGATCTCCGGTGCGCCGGCAGGCCGTACACAGCCGTGACTCCTCCAGTCCTGCAATGTTGAAACGAGAGAAAACTCTCACTCGAGGTGATCAACGGTCCAGAAACGAACTTCTCCTTGTCCGTGACAATGGGAGGAATCACACAAGTCTGAGTACCTGAAACAAACTCACAAAACTTCATTGGACTTCTACAACCATTCGACAGCCCTGATCTCGCACCTTCAGAATTTCATCTGTTTGGCCCAGCGAAGGATGCTCTCAGAGGGTAACAGTACAGGTTACTGATGCAGCAAGATGCTGGCTCTGCCGTCGATCAGTGGAGTGGTACTATGCGTGCATACAGTCTCTCCCAGTAAAGCTGGCAATGTTGTCACCGACTGTGCAACTCCCCTCGCTGATTCCTTACTGCCAGAGCCTATCTTCTACTTCGCAGAAACTGTCTCACATATTTTACTGGGCTATCACTCAGTCACTGAAGGAAGGGTACTACTGGGGAAAGACTTAGCCACAAACAATAGATACGGAGAAACGTTTTAATCTGCCACGACTCTTCAAAGACGTTGAACACTGCCATGTAACAGATCCATTCATTCTGAAAATGTTTTTATCCGTCTGGACCTGCAACCTGTATATACAAGCCTGCACTTTTAAAATTTATGTAAGATCATTCCTCACAAATTATCTCTCAAAAATTAGTGCTTTCTAATCAGTTTGAAAGACTGACTCTGAAATCACTTTCATATTCTTTTATCATATCAGGAGTTATCCCAAAAGATTATCTCATATTTTAGGGATGGAAGTCACTGAAGCACAAAGATTAAAATTAATTTCAATCAATGCACATATTTTATGATTATTGTTTTACTTCTTTAAGCATATGCTAGAAGTACTATAATCTGTTCTCTTAACAACGTTATAAATACTCTAGTTCCTCCTTCTTTCATTTCCTCACGAAACCTTCATATTTACTGTTCCTCTTCAACATCTGACGATAGTCGTCCATCGTATTTATAATTTGTTTCCGTGGTACCTCTTCACTACCTCCGTAACGTCGCGTTGGAAACGCTCTACGTGCTCTTCACTAGAATGTCCCAGATTTTCAAGGAAGTAGTCAATAAGTGAGTGTAGAAAGTTGACTTCTACATTCACGTAACAACTCAGCTTCTTGGATTTCTCCAACATAGTTTGACAATGATCTTGTAACCTGGAAGTTTTTTATTCCGTAGAATTTATTCCATAAAAAATTTACAGTAAACTCAACTGATGAAAGAAAATTTCTTGGAAAGGTTTCTAAAGCAGGATCCCTCTTCTGGAAGAACCCTGCACAGTGCTTCATCAAGCCCAGTCTATATGTACTTGTGAAAGCAACTTTTTTGTGGTGCACGAGCGGTTCTTGACTGGTGTCTTTAGTCCTAGGTAGAAAAGCCTCCCGTTTGACCAAACCTTTACACGCCAACCCATTGCTCTGTCCAGCTACCCCACTCGCATAAAGAGCAGGGCATTTTCGTGTATCCAGATTGTCCCAATACAGTTCATATAACTAAATATAAAATTAGTTTTATTACAATATGAAAAAAATTGTGCACCATAGAAGAAAATTATGAACAGTTTTGATTACATTTATTTGCTGTTATTTTCCAATGTGGACTGTGAAGTCATTATCAAGCTCGTCGTATAACTATGCACTTTGTCGAACCTGATGTTACATACTGTACAAATCTAATTTATCAGTCTACGCCATTTTATCATTTTGAACATGTGGATAGATAAATTAATGTCATATCTCGTGCGACATGGTGATACAATGTATTTGATAACGACTTTACCGTCGAAATTCGACAATAGCAGTAAATATACGATAAATTTTACAACGGACAATATTTTCTTCTACGAATGTATTAAAGTTGTGGACCCAAATACAAACAAGACTTTTATGTTTTTCTATCATCATGAAAAAGTTAGCTGAAAAAATATATTCACTTCTTTCGATTATCTGAGATCATACAGATTGGTGCTTGTTATAGCACACTGGTGTTCAAAACTTCCGGAAGGAAGTAACTTTCGCACGATGTGCCACTGCCGACTAACACTTCTCGATGAATCTTGGACCGTACAATAGGAAGAACTGGTCAGTACGGTACAGTACAGTACAGAGGGTAACAGACAGATATGGAGAGAGACGAACAGATATGTCAGTTTCAAGCACAGTAAACAATTACACAGAAGTCATCGCAAGTCATGGAGCTCCCCTGGACAATTACAAAGTCAGGACACGTTCTTAATCGGCCGTATGATCACCACAGATGGTACTGTATGTTCTGAAACGTAATCCCTTGTTGGCCACAAGGTAGGTAAGAAGTTCTTGTGATAGTCTTCCATTTCTGGACCAGCGCGGCTGACAATTGCTGCAGTCTGGAACCGCGCGACCGCTACGGGTGCAGATTCGAATCCTGCCCCGGGCATGGATGTGTGTGATGTCCTTAGGTTAGTTAGGTTTAAGTAGTTCTAAGTTCTAGGGGACTGATGATCTCAGAGCCATTTGAAACATTTGACAATTACTGGATGGTAGTTGATGAAGGTCGCCCTGCTGAAAAACATCTCCCCACATATCTCGATCGAATTTAAGTCAGAGGAATGGACAGGCCGGTCCATTCTCCAAATACCCTCTCATTCCAAGAACTCTTCCTCCTGCTCATTTCCATACTGTCGGGCACTGTCATCCACAAAAATGAATGGGAAAGGCGTACAGTGTTCCAATAACGTAGACTGGTGAATGTACCGTTTTCAAAGATTTGTACGTGAGTACGGCCCTGCAACATTATGCCTCCCCACACCATAACACATGGACCACCAAAACGCCTATATTCCTGACAGCATCACGTGTTGCCACCTATCCTCATATGAGACTACGTAATGCACCCAGTATTAATAACGAACACTGGTGGTCCAGGTGCTACGGTTTGGGGAGGCAAATGTTGCATAAGCACACTGATCTCTCATGTTTTGAACATGGTACACTCACGGCTGTCCAAGCTAAGAACCACGTCCCCCTTTTGTAATTCCCAACTCAAAATCGCGTTCACTTCAGTGTGATTATTGTATTTGAATAAAAGTGTTGCGTATTTCTTTGTTACCCCCTGTACTGCACTGTAGCAGTTCCTTCCGTATATGGCCCAAGTTTCATGAAGCTACGTTACTTGACAGTCAAAGGTCATGAGAATGTTACTTTCGTCCGTAAGTTCTGCACACCAGTGTATGAAAAAGCTTGAAATGCCTTGCGTCCTGAAGATAAAATGACCAAAGCAGTGCACGTCAGATGTGAGAACCACGGTCATGTCCGCTGACCACAGGGCGTTGCTACTCAGGGCTTTGTTCGCAGACTACATCACGGCGTACCGTGTACACGGGATTATGTTCCGCCAAGCATTATAACATTAGCCTCATCCGACGACGGAAAATTAAGGCTCTGAGAGGGAGGGTTGCACAGCAAATCGCATTAGCACCCTGCCCGCCACCGCCTGCCTACCCTACACGTGTCCGGCGCAGTCCAGACTCATCCTTCGGCCGGCGCTGCCCGGACGGCCAGCAATTTCCTCATCTCCGACCTGCCGCGGCCACTAATCAGATTAGTGACGCACTGATCTCCGAAGCTAGCCGCGGCTGGAGGCAGCAGAAAAATGCCTTGCCCAGGAAAGAATCTGCAACGCGACTGCTGAATTTCTGTCTCTGGAAGTCACTTGACGATCTTCAATGAACAATCATGCATGCATTCTATTTGTGAAGAAATTCTAGTAAAGTATAATTTCGGCTTAAGGCAGAGAAATTGTGGTATATCTACCCTGAAAATAAAAAGGTGTATGAAAGCTTGTCGAATGCGTGACTTATTTATCACAACATATTTCGAGACTGCATTATCCTAGTATCAGGCTTCTAAATTCGCACTGCCATTAGAAACAGTAAAAAGTAGAAAGCCAGCAGCAAAGCAGCAGCAGAAATTTTACTTATTACAGTGCCTAACTTTAAAAACTCAGTAATAATGTAATTTAGTCCCGAAATACATTGTAGCAAATAATTAACATATTTTTGTCGACTGGTGCTTAAAATTATGCGTAGAGATTCATAATTCAGTTGTACAATGATGTCAGAATACATAAGCTGTAGAATTTCACTATACAGAAGGATCTCACTGTCCCATGTAATTGTTATTCTTTTCCTTTTTATTGACGTGATGCGACTAACATGATGATGGAATCTAGGAAGTCATTTAATTATTACTATCCGTAATAGGTTCCTGTTTTCGAATATCGTGTTCGTAAAAACGTCAAAGCGTTCTGGTAACAGCAGGATTCTGTATAGTTTTTTACTTTAGGAGGCGATACGCCGAGCTTCAGCTAACGATGAATAAGATGTAGTTGAAACTTCCTGGCAGCTTGAAACTGTGTGCCGGACCGAGACTCGAACTCGGGACCCTTGCCTTTCGCGGGCAAGTGCTCTACGTTTTCTTATTTTTGTTAGCCATTCATGCATTTCAAGTCATAGATTGGGAACCGATATACGTAGATTATTTGTAGCATTAACGTCACCTTGGTAGAGCACTTGCCCGCGACAGGCAAAGGTCCCGAGTTCGAGTCTCGGTCCGGCACACAGTTTTAATCTGCCAGTAAGTTTCATATCAGCGCACATTCCGCTGCAGAGTGAAAATCTCATTCTGGAAGATGTAGTTATCTACAAGGTGAATCAGCTGCCGCTACCTACGTGTTTTATGCAACACACGACACATTCAAAAACCATGTGCTAGATTTTCATATTGTCTCGCTTGCTATGTGCAAACTATTGCTCCTACAGAAGAAATAATTGGGACATTTTTGTAGGAAATTTAATGTAGTTAAATTTTGTATTGGGATACACTTCCATAGAGGGTAATTACGACTTACGGTACGAAAATGATATTCAAACGTGTTTTTCTTGAATAACTCGAAAACCATGGCCTCAAACTAAAACGTATCTCAGTACAAGATTTAACTACATCAAATTTCGAACGAAAACGTCCCCTTCAATTTCTTTGCTGTACTAACAGAGTACGTGTAACAAGTGAGAGAATATGAGAATCTCACACGTGGTTTTTATAGGCACTATGGATCAATTAAATCCCTTAAGAAGGGGCAGCTGAATCACGTTGTGCGTCATCATCTTAAGGGCTTCTAAGATTTACGCTGGACCTTGCGTCGACATCTTCCACTCATTGCTGATGCATTCTGAAGTTATACGCCCAAGATTTCATTCAAACTGTAGTGAGACCAGATGGCATTTGGGTTGGATCCGTGAGCTGTCCACTGCATGCACACAGATTTGCATGCTAGGTTGTCTAATTGTTGCTACAAGTTTGCTGCACTGAGCATTACACGAAATTTGAACTTTACAGATCGATGATGAGAGTTTTAGAGTGATGTGAACGTTACAATGTTGGTGCAAGGTGCATTCTAAACACAGACAGACGGAATGCACTTTGTCAGTGTTACTTGCCTCTGCGCTACACCACGAGTTCCAGTTGTTTCGTACCATATCGGTCGGGCACAATCTGTGGAGAGTGCCGTGTTCTCCACGCTATGACAACGCTACCGCTTCTCACTATTTACTAAATGACATACGCGCAACGCTATCCCTCTCAATTAACTGTTCATTATTTGTTCCGTTACCTGCAAGTCTTTCGTATTTATAGCTTTAACGTTACCTTACTGAAACATTTATGCATTTAAGTATATTGACAATTAGTCGAAAGTCCAATGGCCTGCAACAAATCTGTTGATGGACGAAGCAGAAATAATTGTGCGCAAAAATTATATAATGGATTTTGGCATACTACTAGAGACTAGTTTCGAAAGGGAGAGAGCCGAAGTTTATAGCAACATGTTGGGTAACTACACTCGGCAGTTCGTTATGCACCTATAGGTGCTACGGGCAGAGGACACGGTAGAAAATTTGGAGTGACCTGTTTTCCTGACGCATGGTACGTGAGCGAAGTGCGTGCCAGCTAGTTTAGTTGTTATCTCCGAATCTAAGTCTCCATAAGAGCTTGTTACACGCGATATTAAAACGTCAGAGATAGCAGCTAGATGAAATACACCGATTACGGAGGACGTGACAAAGGTAACGTGGTGGGGTTCGTTATCAGGGTATCTCGTCAAACTGAAAACCCATTTAAGCAGCTCGTCATGGCGCCACGCATGCTGCGATCTTTTTTTTTACGCCACGCCTCCCTCGCTTCTAATTTCAGCACAAACGATTAGAACATGCGATGTGTATCTATTTTTCCTTCCACACATCGTCCTTCGTTACTCTTCATGTTACTGCAGTTTCTCTCACTCTCCACATACTAATCATCTTTATTCTTTCGAACGTTCCCTTCTTCTTATTCTCTACCTCTTCATCTGCTTCTGCTAATCAGTTTCGTCATTCTACTCCATTTTGTTATCTCCTCCATTTTTACATTCTCCTCCTCCTTCAGCACCCCCTCCTTGTCCTTCTCTTCTGTCTGCTCCTCCAACGTTTCCCATAGTTTCTCCTCTTGAACCTCATCATCCATTACTCGTCTACTTCATTTCATTTTTCTCTCCCTCTTCATCTATTTCTTCTTCTCCTCCATCTCATCCTCTTTCTCCTCGTCCTCTTTGTGTATCTCCTCCTCTCTGTCCTTCTCCTCCATTACTCAATATTTCGGCATCCTACTACTCAGCTCTGATGTTATTTCTTTCTCACAACAACTTCTTTCTTACTTCTTGCAGTCTGTCATTTCTCCTTAATGCTCTTACTGTGTTTAGCCTCCTCTTCCCTTTGCATTCTTCCATCACTTAAGCGTCTGTTTAATATATTCTTCAGTGTAATTATTTTCCCTTTTCAGTTGATGCATACAACTGAAAATTTTGATCCAGTGTTAAAACCAGATGTTTCGAACAACTTCAACGAAACTTTTCATCGTATATTCATTTACGTAACTGTGTCACAGATTTTTGTTGACGACTTTGTATCAGAAAAGTTATGCCCTAGTTATCTCACAATGAATCATGTATCAAGTAAATGTCAAATAATAAACAAAATACTAGGCAAGCCACTGAATAAGGGTGATAATCCAGAGCACCAGCCACTAAGAATGGTGCATTCTGTGTAGAAGCGTCCAGGAATGCTGTAAGACATGCTATAACATCGCATCCTCTTAGATACAGGTTGATGAAAACTAATGAGAAAACTATGTAACTTCATCCATGCGTCATTAACAACATACAATAAAGCCATCAACCGTAATAGTTCATATGCCCCCAGAATGGGACTATTATCCTCGAAAAGTCAACCTAATGTTGCTTAGGCTTAATGTTATATTGTAACTTCTCGTTTCCTCAGACAAGTACTCCGGTTCAAAGAAACAAATTAGTTTTGCTATTTGACTGAAGATCAGACGGCATTGTACTTAGTACTGTGATGCATTCTATAATACTTTCATCCTTCTTGCACCTGAATGTAGATTGTGAATCAAATTAAGGCAACATTATTTCATATATTTTCGAAAAATGAAAGATGTCTTATTCGTATTTATTTCCCAAAGAATATGAAGAAGAATCATCAAGTCTATATTTTTCATTTATCTCTCTCCCTCTCTCTTGTCGTATAGTTCTGATCTGTATACAATAGATGAGAAGTGTTGTCGAAAGTAACGAGAAATAGATGCTTCTCGCGAGCAAGATGCATGGTTTTGTCTTCTGAATCTGCAGGAAATGGCAACAACAGACGTTCAGCAGTCATATCTTTGACTTTCATTTAAACGAGGAGATGAATGCATCAATATTTCTTAGGTGGTTGTGAATGAGGACCTGAAAATATTCACACTAAAGAGCGCATTCGTTGGATTAGAAAAAAAGAAAAGACAAGGGCGTGTAGGAACTGCACTCTGAGGGCGCCATACAAACTTAATTACGTATGTAGGCAGTTCGTCCACCCAGGGAATCGAGAATCTCGACGATTTTTGCCTGTTATGGATATCGATACTGCGAAGATCTCTGTCCTGGAAATTCCAAGGCATTCGAGAATGGTTTAATGTTAAGTATTAACTATAACCTTTTTGTGTAAATTCGCATTCGCTAGGGTAATTTTGGGATTATATTAACATACTAAGCTAACTGGAAATTGCAGATGCTTTTGACTTCGTCTGCTCTCGTCCCTGTTGCGATTATTGGGGAGATTTCACGGATGTCTCCAGAGAAGCAAACGGTGTAGCTGACCATAGGCCTATTCTTGTTACACAAATGTAAAATTGTTCTGTGGAACACTACAACAAATATTTTTTGGGGTATCAGTACCTCATCCCAAACAATGGAAGTGAATTTTACATCAATTATCAGCATTACTTTGCTCTGAAACATTACAGATTCTGTACGTGTCATAAGTACAGACTTACTGGGAATGGTTGTATGTTAAATGCACAGTTCTCAAACAACGTGCGATGCTAGGGCCCGTGTGGCGTGGTTGGCCGGAGGCCTTACGCCTATCACCGCAAGACGGCAAAGGAGTCGTTTTCACAGCAGCACAACTTAGCCAATCAGCACGAAATATTTGTAATTTATTTACACGAACCAAGCTCGTGAATCAGACTACCTATTACTGAAAAACAGATCAAAATCCATACAGTAGTCCCTAACATTTTGGTCAGATTACGAATGCAATTTTAAGTATGTAATTGCAAAGAAATATTTTTAGTCGTTATAAAACAAATTAACAATTTTCGGGGTGTTTTTTTTCTTTTAGTTGTACTATAAAACCCTGCTTCTTGGCAAATTCCATAATTCTAGGTCCACGGGAAATGCTGTTTGGGTCGTATCTCTTCATTGTATTTACTTAGAAGCTTAAGTTTTTTACACCGCGAGAGGACTGAAGACCTTAGTATGTGACATAAATTTCAATATGTTATACATATTCTTTCCTGAGAAAAAGGGGCCTTTGCAGACGAATCGACAGACAGATGGACATCGAAGTGATCCGAAAGGGTTCCGTTTTTACTGAGAGTGGTACGGAACGGTAAAAATAACGGGAGGCTATTCAACTATTCGAAGCTTAAACTAGAGAGGACAAACTCTACATCATGGGAACAGTCTGAAAACGAAGACGGAAGAGATGACTTTAACGTCCTACCAACAACAAAGCCATTGTATAAGGATAACGAAATTAGATTTGGCATGGATGTGGCAGAAAATCGGACAATACCGTTTCAAAGAACGCATCCCAAAAACTGCTTTGCCCATTTCGGAAAACCAAGGATGACATGTGTCTATTACCGGATTGAGATTTGAATAAGTAGCTTCTTATTCGGTGTTTAGTGCCAACGCCTCAATTCACCGTTATATCCAGAACGTTAAGAAAACTGTGATAAATGGCTAACATATGAATATTCCTGGCGCCCGGAAAACCATAGTGCTTTACCCACATACCAAACAACGCAGTAGATACTATTCCGTCGTGTCATTTGCCAAACCTTTGTCTCGTTATAGTTGACAGTTTGTTGCATTTCATCGTGCGACGGCTATCTAGTTGCACAGCTCGCATACCGTGTGGAATAAACATTGTGGGCGCCTATGGAATGGCCTCTCTCTCTCTCTCTCTCTCTCTCTCTCTCTCTCTCTCTCTCTCTCTCTCTATTTACGCTCTCTAAACCAGCAGACCACATGGCTCAGCGATCACTCCTGAACCTACATGGTAGTGACAAACCGGAGAGAAACAAGAAACAAAAACATCACCAAGCAGTTAACATCACAGATGGCGAATTTCTACTACTAGAAAACAAGTGCCCCAATAAATGAAGAAATTATGTAGCAAATTAACATGTACACTTCACATTATTTGTTTATTTTTATGTAATTACATTCTTTTTTGTACCTATTTACTTACGTCCCATCTACTCTTACTTGGCGGACGACCCTTCAACACTCAGGGAATATAGTCTTGCGTCTTAAGCGTGAAACATTTCCTCAGTAGCGTAAGAACAAAGGGGCAGTAAGATATTGGAGTTTACTCTGTGGAGCTGAGTGTTTAATAACTGCCACGAAATGAAGTTGCAAAAGATCTCTTTCCTAACAGACACATTACAGGTAAAGTTCCTCAAGCAACAAAAGATGCTGAGTGGAAGTTTCTGACTGTAAACATCGTATTCCGAAAGGTTCCCATTTTATTTCGGATGGGAATGACGTGATTTACGTTTTCCCCGTTTCTAAATTAACCACCGGAGAGTTGTGAGATGATTTAATAGCGGTAGTAGCGTCCACAGTTAGCAATATCGATGTTTCCTCTGCGAGGATATATATGTCACAGATGAGTAAAAAACACACGCACAATAAATGTAGCTTTCATCCGCTGAGGGGGAGACGAATATTTTATACCGATGAAATATACCATTTTTCCCGGTGTCGAGCGACGAGGGTAATTATACTTTCGTGAATAAGACAAAGGACTAGGCAGAGAGACCATACAACTTTCCATAACTTGCACTGTTCGTTGCGAGCATATTGTCTAACGTTTCCTACATGAAATATGTTAAGATATGCTTTGGTAAGTGGACATGATTAGTCAATGGCACTTAAAACTCGATGAATATTCCATACGCCGACCTCGGAAGTAAGCTGCTGCTCTGTGATCCGAAAGTAAGAGAGAATACGAAAAAGTTGCCATCGCCATAGCATTACCTGTTGGGCGGTCCAATTTTCCAATAGCTATCGATTTTTTCTGATAATTAAAACATATTCTTACAACACTGACATCGTTCCTGACGCGTGGTTAGTAATTTGCGTAGCGGTGTAGAAACAAAAGTAAGGTCGTAAATTGTCATACTAGGCGACAGACAACATTCAACATGCCGCCTGAAAACGATTTGAAATTTTAAAAAATGGCTCTGAGCACTATGGGACTCAACTGCTGTGGTCATAAGTCCCCTAGAACTTAGAACTACTTAAACCTAACTAACCTAAGGACAGCACACAACACCCAGCCATCACGAGGCAGAGAAAATCCTTGACCCCGCCGGGAATCGAACCCGGGAACCCGGGCGTGGGAAGCGAGAACGCTACCGCATGACCACGAGATGCGGGCTTTGAAATTTTATCCCTAACGCATTAACGTAATGGTCTTCTTTCCACAAAACAGTAGATATGAGCTGGCGAATAAATTACCAAAAGAAGGAGTAAGATCCTCACACCTTGGAGAATATTTGTACGGGAAAGGGAGACAGAGTAGATGATTTTTGCAAATTGTCGGCTATAACTACGGCAACAGGGCGTTCCATGTTCGGATTAAAGCCGCCCAGTATGGATTAGGCACCACAAATGACTTTACCTCCATTTTAGGTAGGATTATTGGTGATAAGACACAGTGTGATGCGTTTCGCAACGGATTTCCTCATGGGAATAGAGAAGTCACCAGTTATCCCACGTCCTACTGCTAGCATTAACTGAAATAATAGGAATTTCAGAATTGCTGGTAGACTTCCGCCCGTGTATCTATTGAACTAAACAAAAATACTTGCTGAGATTATACTGAATACTTATTGAAAATGCCTCCTTGCTTCGAAGATTCAAGGAAACTGCATTTCTCATTTGCGGAGTTTATCGATTGTGTCTGGGCCATGTGTTCGACTAATGGACAAGTTCAATAGCTGTTATTGGCTTTCCACTTCTTTTACATATCTGGAAATGCTTTATTATTAACCTCAGTGTCAGACTCCAGTGTGCCTGTGATGGCGTAGAATCTCCATTTAAGGTAATAAAAGAAGACTAACATAGAAATAACCTATTTAAAATGAAAAGAGAATTTTTCAATCTATAGTACACAGCTAGACATACTACTCAATGGTCTACATCTACATGGATACTCCACAAATCACACTTAATTACCTGACAGAGGGTTCATCGAACAACCTTCACAATAATTCTCTGTTATTCCACTGTCGAACAGCGCTCGCAAAAACGAACACCTTTAACATTCCGTGCGAGCTCTGATTTCCCTTGTTTTATCATGACGATCGTTTCTCCCTATGCAGGTCGGTGTCAACAAAATATTTTCACATTCGGAGGAGAAACTTGGTAACTAAAATTTCGTGAGAAGTCTCCGCCGCAATGAAAAACGCCATTGTTTGAATGGTATCCATCCCAAATCCTGTATCATGTCCGTGACACTCTCTCCCTTATTTTACGATAACGCAGGACATGCTGCTGTTCGTTGAACTTTCTCGATGTGCTCCGCTAATCGTATCTGGTAAGGATCCTAGACCGCGCAGCAATACTCCAAAAGAGGGTGGACGAGCGCAGCGTAGGCAGTCTCCTTAGTGGATCAATTGCATGTTCTAGACACAGTCTTTGGTTCGCCTTCCCCACAACACTTTCCTTGTGTTCTTTCCAATTTAAGTTTTTCGTAACTGTATTCCTTAGGTACATAGTTGCATGTACGACCTTCAGATTTCAGTGATTTATCGTGTAACCGAAGTTTCACTGTTTTGTTTCAGCACACATGTGAGTGACCTCACTTTTCGTTATTTGGGGTGAACTGCCAATTTTCTCACCATTCACAGATCTTTTCCAAATCGTTTTACGATTTATTTAGATCTTCTGATGACTTTACTAAACGATAAACGGCAGCATCATCTGCAAAAAACCTAAGACGGTATCTCACATTGTCTCCTAAATCGTTTATATACCTAAGGGACAGAGGAAAGGCTATAACACTACTGTGGGGAACGCCAGATATGAATTCTGTTTTGCTCGATGACTTTTCGTCAATTACCCGAACTGTGACCTCTCTGACAGGAAATCACGAATCCAGTCACATAACTGAGACTATATTCCATAAGTACGCAATTCCACTACAAGCCGCTTGTGTGGTGCAGTGTCAGAAACCTTTTGGATATCTATAAATGCGGAATAAATTTGAAATCCCTTATCAGTTGCACTCAACACTTCAAAAATAGCTCTAAGCACTATGGGACTTAACATCTGAGGTCATTAGTCCCCTAGAACTTAGAACTACTTAAACCTAACTAACCTAAGGACATCACCAACATCCATGCCCGAGGCAGGATTCGAACCTGCGACCGTAGCGGCCGCGCGGTTCCATACTAAAGCTCCTAGAACCGCTCGGCCACAGTGGCCGGCTCTCAACACTTCACGTGTATAAAAATAGGTAGTTGTGTTTCACAAGAACGATGTTTCCTAAGTCTGTCGTACTTCTATAGTACTCATCTTACTGACACTTTATTTTAAACGTTGCTTGTGAAAATTTGTTCTTCGATCATGTTTTATGTACTTGATGCCTGAACATCTAAAGCAAGAATGCGCAATTCTGAAATGTGAAGAAGAGACACAATATCAGCAACTGTAGGAGGCTTGCATGGATAAAATCCAATAGCTAAATTTAAAAAATAATGCTTTCAAATTTTGCGACCTACAGGTCACTATGGATCAAAATTAAAAAGACCATTTTTTCTTCGTAACAACCGTTATCAAATAAAAGGATCAAGAAGCTATACTTGGACATGGGGGTTTTTAACGAAAACGGTCCTTAAAAAAAAAATAAAAAATTGCCTGCTCAATACGGTTAACTTTAGTACCCCTTGAGAGTTGTATACCAAAATTTTCTAACCATAGACCAACCAGGTGCTATATTTTTGTAATACGGCTCTGAAAATTGTAGTGGTTTTTCTACCGCCATTAACTCCCAAGGTAATCGTAGATCTGAATGTTAAAATAAGGATACGTGATATGTTATCTGGTGTATCTGTGCATCAGGATATGGACCAGTGTTGTATATCACTAAAAGGAAAAGAACATTACTTATGTAGCATCCACTCACCGTAACGCATACTCGGGTCTTTAAGTACGTAGCCTGTGGGAATCATATTTAAAGAACAATATTGGAGCTCGCGCGACTTACAAAAGAGTGATTAGTTTGAAAATGTCAGGAACATGAGGAGAATATTTCTGTGGTACTTGCCTGGTTTGCCTGCAACACTGAATATGATTTTACAGATCATAAGAATGTGGTTTTCTCATTAACAAAGCTACTGGTGTTAAAAAGAAAGATGTCAGTCACTTCAGTTTGCAGTTTTTACATCTGTCATTTTCTACCGAAGAGGACAAAGTGGGTTGTTGTAACACTCAGTTGTTTTCAGAAACACACAGGGTTCAGAGTGGTAAAGAGAAATTCAAACTTCATTAGATTATTTGATTTCAGATTCGGTTTCCGCCTAATAAGTGTGTTTGTGTGTGTGTGTGTGTGTGTGTGTGTGTGTGTGTGTGTGTGTTTGTGATAAAAAGAGGAACAGAGCTAGTGATAACACTTTAGGCACGTGCCGGGCCGAAATGCTGACATTTCAGTCAAGTACTGAAATTCAGAAGAATATTAGAAACTTACCTCTTAGATTACAAAAAGAGTGTAAGGGAAGTTACGCAGTAAGAGACTGTTTCTATGTAAATCGATACTTGCACTTAGTCAAGAGCGGAACCTCCCGACACCTGTTTGAGCTTAGATACTGATGATAGATGTTGTGACATATATTCAAAAAATGGTTCAAATGGCTCTGAGCACTATGGGACTCAACTGCTGAGGTCATTAGTCCCCTAGAACTTAGAACTAGTTAAACCTAACTAACCTACGGACATCACAAACATCCATCCCCGAGGCACGATTCGAACCTGCGACCGTAGCGGTCTTGCGGTTCCAGACTGCAGCGCCTTTAACCGCACGGCCACTTCGGCCGGCGACATAAATTCCTTATATCGCTTCTGATGAATCCCAGTGTAGTTCGGTCGATTTTCGTTTCTGACTTTCCCAAATTCAAGAATTTTGCCCGTTTATAATGATCTCTTCGCCTGCAGGACTATAAACCCTTATCTTACTTCCTTCCTTATTATTATTTGTAAGTTAGCGTTAAAAAAGTTAAAATCTTGTCCGAATCAATCGATGAGTTACGATCGTGTGCTTGTTGTCGATATTTAAGCATGTAAAGTGGTGGATATATGAGAATTACGGTGTGTGTGTGTGTGTGTGTGTGTGTGTGTGTGTGTGTGTGTGTGTGTGTGTGTATTTAAATATAGCTTGTTCCTTGTAGGGATATGTAGAAGGGTAGTGCTCGAAAACGCGCGAACAACAAAATTCGATTAAAAGTACGCTTATTGCACTACTGGCCATTAGCAATTCTACACTACGAAGATGACGTGCTACAGTTGCGAAATTTAACCGACAGGAAGAAGATGCTGTGATATGCAAATGATTAGCTTTTCAGAGCATTCACACAAGGTTGACGCCGGTGGCCAACCTACAACGTGCTGACATGAGGAACGGTTCCTTCCGATTTCTCATACACAAACAGTAGTTGACCGGCGTTGCCTGGTGAAACGTTGTTGTGATGCCTCGTATAAGGAGGAGAAATGCGTACCACCAAGTTTCCGACTTTGATAAAGGTCGAATTGTAGCCTATCGCAATTTCGGTTTATCGTATCCCGACATTGCTGCTCGCGTTGGTCGAGATCCAATGACTGTTAGCAGAATATGGAATCGGTGGGTTCAGGAGGGTGATGCGGAACGCCGTGCTGTATCCCAACGGCCTCGTATCACTAACAGTCGAGATGACAGGCATCTTATCCGCATGGCTGTAACGGATCGTGCAGCCACGTCTCGATCGCTGAGTCAACAGATGGGGACGTTTGCAAGACATCAACTATCTTCACGAACAGTTCGACGACGTTTGCAGCAGCATGTACTATGAGCTCGGAGACCATGGCTGCGGTTACCCTTGACGCTGCGTCACTGACAGGAGCGCCTGCGATGGTGTACTCAACGACGAACCTGGGTGCACGAATGGCAAAACGTCATTTTTTCGGATGAATCCAGGTTCTGTTTACAGCATCATGATGGTCGCATCCGTGTTTGGCGACACCGCGGTGAACGCACATTGGAAGCGTGTATTCGTCATCGCTATACTGGCGTATCATCCGGCGTGATGGTATGGGGTGCCATTGGTTACACGTCTCGGTCACCTTTTGTTCGCACTGACGGCACTTTGAACAGTGGACGTTACATTTCAGATGTGTTACGACCCATGGCTCTACCCTTCGTTCGATCCCTGCGAAACCCTACATTTTAGCAGGATAATGCACGATCGCATCTTGCAGGTCCTGTACGGGCCTCTCTGGATATAGAAAATGTGCGACTGCTGCTCTGGCCAGCACATTCTCCAGATCTCTCACCAATTGAAAACGTCTGGTCAATGGTGGCCGAGCAACTGGCTCGTCACAATACGCCAGTCCGTACTCTTGATGAACTGTGGTATCGTGTTGAAGCTGCATGGGCAGATGTACCTGAACACGCCAACCAAGCTTTCTTTGACTCAATGCCCAGGCGTATCAAGGCTGTTATAACGGCCAGAGGTGGTTGTTCTGGTTACTGATTTCTCAGGATGTACCCACCCAAATTGTGTGAAAATGTAATCACATTTCAGTTCTAGTATACTATATTTGTCCAATGAATACCCGTCTATCATCTGCATTTGTTCTTGGTTTAGCAATTTTTATATCCAGTAGTGTATGTTGTAAACATTTTATGTGCTAAGCGATATTCCGGGTAATTATGCCAGGAAATGTCGAAATGTCCTGTGATAATGAGGCAATCACTGAATGGCACTGGGGTGGCCGAGCGTTCTAGGCGCTACAGTCTGGAACCGCACGACCACTAGGTTCGCAGGTTCGTATCCTGCCACGGGCACGGATGCGTGTGATGTCCTTAGGTTAGTTAGGTTTAAGTAGTTCTAAGTTCTAGGGGACTAATGACCTTAGCAGTTAAGTCCCACAGTACTCAGAGCCGTTTGAACCATTTTGAACTGAATGAAACTAAATTGTTTCGAAAAAAAAATTCAGTAAAGTCAAATCGGCTCGAAGTTTTGACAACCGGTAGTTTATGCAGCACATAAATCCTTGGAGAGAAAAGTTTAGAAGAAACAATATGGATATAGGTGACTTGTGTGTTGGTGAACAATGTTATTGTCTTCCCTCGGGTAGATACGCTAAAAAAAAGTGTTATTCATTCCTGCAACAGTCGAATTCCTAGCGATGTAATCTACAATAAAACGCTTCGCAATGTCTGAATAGGCCGTGGTGCTGTTTTCGAAACGTTTCGACTACTATTGCCGAGCTATTCGTGAGCTGGTGTTATAGATCTGTGAAAGAACTTGACGACTCGGTCACATACAACGAAAAGTAGTGCTGAAATGACGACGGCAGAGGAAGGCTACGCTCAGGTAATATGTTCTTGCAGCGCAATCAGACCTGTCAGCAGCGGAGAAGTTAAGACGGAGCTATTTGTACGAAGCGCGTCCTGTAGCACGCCGTACGCGGTAAACATTCAACGGTGAGCTTGGTACGGCCAGTGTGTTAAAGACACGTGCACGTAACACTCCGCTATCAAGCAGGCGAAATCTCTCTCCCCCCCACCACCACACAACCGTCCCCCACCACCGAACTCTCCTCCCGAACAGGCCCCTGGCTCCTCACCGCTCTTTATGCGAATGTTATGAAACAGGAATAAAAATTAGCGAAATAAAATGTTTCGCTGTTGTCGGCGCACACGTGGGATAAACGAACTGGAAATAGAGCTTGGAGTAAAGGTAGGTTTAAGGAAAAATAAAGAAGACAGTGTTTTCACGCTGAAGCCCGTGGAAGACATCGAAAACAGGAAATAAAGTTACGCCTAATAAAAGTTCCACGAACAGTGCGTTGTGTTGATTTCGGTAGAATCAGAGGCAGGCAGACGTTAGATACAGAGTTACCCACGTGCCAGACGGTTCGCTGCACAAGTCTTACCACACGACCGTTTGCTGCGCAGTCTTCTAATTGCGTGCTTCTTTTAATCTATTGCTTTACATTCTTTCTTGTAGCTCTGTTTTTTGTAATAATCCTGATTCATTTAATCTCTTATCTATGACTATTTTTATTCAACTTGAAGTAATATATCACATTTCTCGTAACTAGGATTGGATTGGATTGAATTGTTTGGGGGAGGCGACCAGACATCGAGGTCATCGGTCTCATCGGATTAGGGAAGGACCGGGAAGGAAGCCGGCCGTGTCCTTCCAAAGGAACCATCCCAACATTTGCCTGGAGCAATTTAGGGAAATCACGGGAAACCTAAATCAGGATGGCCGGACGCGGGATTGAACCGTCGTCCTCCGGAATGCGAGCCCAGTGTGCTCGTAACCAGGAAAAATAGCTTTGTTTAAAGCGTAGTTTTCCATCTAACTGCTTGGAATAAATAATTTAGAGACACAGAGCCTATGTTTTCTAATTTTAGGTTAAATGAGGAACACTTTATTCGATCTCACGACATCAAATTACAAAATTAAATATTTCGTAAACATTATTTTCAAGTCATTTGTTACAGTAAAAATCACCACCATAAAAACACAGTTTATCAGCTTATGTTTTCAAAAATAAGATTTGTAATTCGCTCTGAGCACTATGGGAGTTAACATCTCAGGTCATCAGTCCCCTAGAACCTAGAACTATTTAAACCTAACCAACCTAAGCACATCACATACATCCATGCCCGAGGCAGGATTCGAACCTGCGACCGTAGCAGCCTCGCGGTTCTGGACTGCAGCGCCTAGAACCGCACGGCCACCGCGGCCGGCTTAAGATTTGTAATTCAAAGCAGTTTTTGAATAAGATATATTTCGTGCAATGAAATCAGAAAATAATGTTTTATGTTTATTACAAAAACGCAAACAAATCAGATGCTTGTTGCGAAGCGAATGCGGCGAAATTATGGAATTGCGGAATACTCGTAGTTCGACAACAAACATATTTCATCGGAATCAACATTTCGGGTACGCACGTAAAACACAACTGTATTGGTCATTTTTACATTCGTTTGGAACGTAACAAGTCACATCTTTCTTAATAAAATACAATATTTTGTTAGAGCCAATGTTGAAGTAGGAACTAACAAGAACTACTTGGATGCATTCGATATTTTAAAAAATTCCCCTTAAATACTGCTACTACCAACCTATGATAAATTCCCCGGTTAAAGAGTTCCAGAAGGAATTTTCACTCTACAGCGGAGAGAACGCTGGTTTCAAACTTCCTGGCAGATTACAATTCCTGTGTTATCGGGAAAGTGGTCTACAGACACAGCAGTCCTAGCACGTCTCACGATCGTCTCACAGCCTTACTTTCCGGCAATAAACAAATGCCCTAAGTTCGGGTCGTGGTACGATACACAACTTCGCTCTGTCGGGATACTTCAGTTCCACGGTTATTGGAGGTTTACATGGCTCTACCATACGATGCCAAACGTACTAAAGAAAAGAAAAGCCAAAGTTCGGTACGATTACTGTTATTGAAGTCTATTAAGCGGAAACCAGAACAATAATAATCGCTAGCAATCACTCTTTGGTCTAGTATGGTAATCCCGCAATATACGGAAATATAAGTCTATGATTTTCAAAAGGAAGGACAGAAGAAAAGACGGCCAGTTTAAATTTAATGTCTTGTTGATAGCGAAATCATTAATTGCAGAATTACACGCGTCAAAAAAAGTTTTGCATCACCTCGGTTCGGAGAGTTCCAGAACCTGTATAGAAAATTGGAATATAGATCAATATAAACATCATTTCCGCCCTTTTTATTGCTCATGAAAACCACACATTGCATGCTGTACCACCCTACAGCGAGACCTTCAGAGTTGGTTGTCTAGATTGCTGTACACACCGGTACCTCTAATACCCAATAGCATTGATGCATGCCTGTATTCGTCGTGGCATACCATCCAGAAGTTCATCAAGGCACTGTTGGTCCAGATTGTCCCACTTCTCAACGGCGATTCGGCGTAGATTCCTTAGAGAGGTTGGTGGGTCACGTGGTCCATATACAGCCCTTTTCAGTCTATCCCAAGCATGTACGATAGGGTTCATGTCTGGAGAACATGCTAGCGCCCAATATGCTGCTGATACGGGTCCACTATCGGTCGGAGGATGGCATTCATGTTTCATACAGCCTTTAGGCCGCCTTCTATGACCACCAGCGGCGTACGTCGGCCCCACATAATGCCAACCCAAAACAGCAGGGAACCTCCACCTGGCTGCACTCATTGGACAGTGTGTCTAAGGCGTACAGCCTGACCGGCTTGCCACCAAACACGGCTCCGACAACTGTCTTGGTGGAGGCGTAGGCGTCACTCATCGGTAAAGAGAATGTGATGCCAATCCTGAGTGGTCCATTCGGCATGTTGTTGGGCCCATCTGCACCGCGCTGCATGGTGTCGTGATCGCAAAGATGGATCTCGCCATAGGCGTCGCGAGTGAAATTGCGCATCATGCAGCCTATTGCGCACAGTTTGAGTCGTAACACGACGTCCTGTGGCTGAAAGAAAAGCACTATTCAACATGGTAGCGTAGCTGTCAGCTTCTTCCGAGCCATATTCCATAGGTAGAGGTCATTCACTGCAGGAATAGCCCTTGGGAGGCCTGAGCGAGGCATGTCATCGACAGCTCCTGTCTCTCTGTATCTCCTCCATGTCCGAACAACATAGCTTTGGTTCACTCAGAGACGCCTGGACACTTACTTCCCTTGTTGAGAGCCCTTCCTGGCACAAAGTAATATTGCAGACGCGATCGAACCGCGGTATTGCCCGTCTAGGCATGGTTCAACTACAGGCAAGCGAGCCGTGTACCTCCATGCTGGTGGAATGACTGGAACTGATCGGCTGTCGGACCCCCTCAGTCTAATAGGCGCTGCTAATTCATGGTTGTTTACATCTTTGGGCGGGTTTAGTGACATCTCTGAAAAGTCAAAGGGATGTGTCTATGATACAATATCCACAGTCAACGTCTATCTTCAGGTGTTCTGGGAACTAGGGTGATGCAAAACTTTTTTAATATGTGAAATTTAAGTATTTTACCACAAGTGAATCAGGATAACTACGAGAAAAGAAACCGGTATGAGGATTCGAATCCAGTTCACCCCACATGGGAGTAACGTTACATCCATAATTCGATCGATTTCTTGGAAGTGAAAAGAGTGGTGCAGTTACATTACACAGTTCAAAGGATGCACCTCGTGCGGAAACAAAACTAAGTATTCTTACACATCGGCAGATCATTAATTTAAAATACTGACAGTAATCTGCGAGTAATACGACAGTGCTAATGGATGACTTGACACAAGGCTGGAATATTACGGCAACTACAGCGTTAACTGCTGAACACAAGAGAACTTTGAATTACTTGATCCGTTATAAATACTATTTTCTTCCAGAGTATTTAACACTGTATACCGGAATCGTAGTAGCAACTGTATACGTTACTTTATCCAGATCTGCAGCAGTCACAGGCACAGAGGAGGCTGGTGCATTGATAGAGCTTCAGGTCCAATGGCAGCAACTCACCTGCAACAAATAGGAAGACGTGTGTGACATACCAAAGATAGTTCTGCATCATGTGGCAAATAATTGAGGTAGTTTATCGTAAGATAAAAAGCCTTTGTCTCCTCTTAACTACATACTACAGGGTGATAAAAATAAAACAGATCTGTAAAATCTATGTAATATGACTGACTTGGGATGAAACATTGTCAATTAATATCACAAGTGCCAGGAAGTCGTTTCTGAAAATATTTGTATGGAGCGTAGCCATGTATGTAAGTGAAACATGGATGATGACTAGTTTCGACAAGAATAGAATGGAAGCTTTCGAAATGTGGTGCTACAGAAGAATGCTGAAGATTAGATGGGTAGATCATATAACTAACAAGGAGGTATTGAATAGGACTGAGGAGAAGAGAAGTTTGTGGTACAGCTTGACTAGAAGACGGGATCGGTTGGTAGGACATGTTCTGAGGCATTAAGGGATCACAAATTTAGTATTGGAGGGCAGCGTGGAGGGTAAAAATCGTAGAGGGAGACCCAGAGATGAATATACGAAACAGATTCAGAAGGATGTAGGTTGCAGTAGGTACTGGGAGACGAAGAAGCTTGCACTGGATAGGGTAGGACGGAGAGCTGCATCAAACCAGTCTCAGGACTGAAGACCACAACAACAACATCACAGAATAAGCTGGAAATGGCCACCACTTACGTCGATGCAGCACTGAACACGATTTATCAAAATGGAAGACACAGGTATCAGCTCCGCCTGAGAGACAGAAGCAACATAGTTCCCACTGGTCTGAAGCAACATCGTTCCCACTGATCTGCTGAATGTCTTCGAAATCCTGAGGGTGATCTGAATACACCTGACCATTCGATTTACCCCAGAGGTAAAAAATCACAGGGAGAGAGATCAGGTGATCCCGGTGTGCAGGACTGTGCATTGCTTCCACTGATGGTGTCCTCCTCACCGAACACCTCACCTGACGCACTCGTGGCAAGATTGTGACGGCGGTGCGTACTGTTGCACGTAACAGTCGAAATATCCAACAAGTCGTTCTTCTTCTGTGAGGTAATCCACATATGGATTAAACAGTCTCTCTGAGTCTCGATTAGGATTAACATTTCAACGGAAGAATCGTGTTACGATGAGAACACCAGAATTCGCACACCAAAGAGCCATCTTGACATTATGCGCCGGCCGCGGTGGTCTAGCGGTTCTAGGCGCTCAGTCCGGAGCCGCGCGACTGCTCTACGGTCGCAGGTTCGAATCCTGCCTCGGGCATGGATGTGTGTGATGTCCTTAGGTTAGTTCGGTTTAAGTAGTTCTAAGTTCTAGGGGACTGATGACCTGAGATGTTAAGTCCCATAGTTCTCAGAGCCATTTGAACCATTTTCACATTATGCAACAGTTCTTCAAAGTATTGATTTGAATTCCCTGATTCATAATGGAGCATTTTTTGTGTGGCTTACGTACGCTGACAGGCTAAACCAGGCCACTTCTGAAGCACTGAAACACTGAGGATCCAAAATTCCTACTTCCACTTCACACACAAACTTTCGGCAGATCTCAAAACGTATATTTTCGTCTGGACAGTATAACTCACGCGCAACATTGAATCATTAAGGCCCTTTTCGATAATGGTTCGGTAAGTCGATCTCTTAATTCATTCTTGCCCAGAAAAGCAGCGTTGAGAACTCGTCGGCCTTAGTTCCAGGCTTTTCTTCACTCGAGTAGTGTCATCTGGCGTTCGAGTTCTTTTCGGAGAGTCACTGCGTTATTCGCTACAGAGTCAGTTCAGTGCCATTTTGCTACTAAGTTCTCCACAGCAGACTTTGTTGGAGATTTTAGTCAAAGACTTCCAATCTTAAATTATTGTGCAAAGAGTTCGGTACAAATTTTTCATAAATTCTGCTTCGCCTAACACTCCACAATAAAAATGTGCCGTTGTTCCATGAGCACCACTCTGCGTTGCAGTCGACTGGCCACGAAATAAGTCTCCTACTCTTACTCGCCTAAACGTAATGACACTGCGAAGTACACGGAGCAGAACACGCTGGAGATGCGCATGCGAAGGTACGTGACAGCAACTGGCAGGTGCCTCGAAATCGCGATTTCTTACTTTTTCTTTGATCGAGAGCTCTCATCTTCAATAATAAGGGTCAGCTCTGCGCCAGTCTCTTTCTAGGATACTTTTATTGTGCTCACCCAAATAGTGGCCTTCTCACTAATACTGTAAGATGTGAAATGAAGCTCCATATTTTAGTCCACTAAGAAGCTTGATATCACTTTTCACCTTTCCGAACTGGAGGCACTAATAAACCTCACAGACTCTAAGTAATAATTAGCGCTTTCTTAAGTAGCAATTAATGCAGAAGAAAATATTTGGCGTTTGTCGGTAACATTGTTTTACTAGTCGTCGAGCACTATGTGAAAAGTATTGTGTCACTGTACAGCAATCCAACATTTTATCCTGTTTAGAGAGCGGCTTTCCGCCTTCAGCACTCTTTATGTAGAAGTTTTTTCTGTCGAAGGACATCAATGCTCTATTAGCACTTTACAATGTCTGAAACACAGAAACATTCTCTAGATCACTGTACGTGGCCTTAGGTCTTTTTAGATAACTGTAGAATAACAAAACTATGTATATCCTTCTCTGTCTCCACCCATCAAAATATATTTTGTAACCTTCCTTTAACGAGTAGTGAGTATCCAGCTACCCTCTGTGGGACATTATTCCTCTACGTGTTCCCTTGTACCGTGTACCACTCAGTAAAAACTTATACAGGGCGTATAAAAACTAAACAGCATAGCTGCAAGAGTGGACTGCCCACTCAGAAAAGAAAAATTATGGCTATGTTGGTTGGCTGGTTGATGTGGGGGCGGCGACCAAACTGCGAGGTCGTCGGTCCCATCGGATTAGGGAAGGGTGCGGAAGGAAGTCGGTCGTTCCCGTTCACAGGAGCCATCCCGGCATTTACCTGAAGCGATTTAGGGAAATCACGGAAAATCAAAATAACGTGGACCGGAGGCAGGTTTGAACCGTCTTCCTCCCAAATGCGAGTGCAGTGTGCTGAATACTGCGCCACCTCGCTCGGAAATGGCTATGTAAACATGGATGAACTAATATGTGGCTGCATTTTCATTCGGACGTGTATATTACGGAGCGCATTTCCATTAATCCTAACTGCGGAGACGGCCGCTGTGGCCGAGCGGTTCTAGGCACTTCGGTCCGGAACCGCGCTGCTGCTACGGTCGCAGGTTCGAATCCTGCCTCGGGCATGGATGTGTGTGATGTCCTTAGGTTAGTTAGGTTTAAGTGGTTCTAAGTCTAGGGGACTGATGACCTCAGACGTTAAGTCCCATAGTGCTTACAGCCATTTGAACCATTTAACTGCAGTAAAACGTTAGATTAGTCACATGTCCTACGAGTAAACGTATTGTGAATGGAAGTGATGTAAATAAAAAGGGATGGCATCGACAGTAACCCTGTGTCAATTTGAACTTGTGATGGAAATGGAACAAATGAAAGATTATGCAATTTTCTGCAATGTGTATGATTGTCTGCCTCGTCGAAGGGGAATTCAGTGGTATGAGGAACATGTTTTTGATTTGAATATCTTGTTTACTTAGGCCTACGCAGTTTGAAAATATTTGTTAAGAGATATCTTGGCGTGCATCATTAGCTGCATGTAAAAATATTAAATTATTGGACTACCAGATCGGTATTTAGGCATCAGCGGCATCTGATACTGAGAACAAACAAATAAATGCGTACCTAACGATATCTGTGAGCATAAGAACATTTTATATGAATTACAGTAGAAATTGTGTACTTATACATCAAATGACTTGTGCGTCAAGTATGAAATCGCTATGATGTAAAAATTGATGTGGATCAAGTAATGGACTATTTCAAATCTAACATTAACCACGTACAGGTGATCACGATAGGGTCCGTTATCTGCCTTACGTCTATTATACATACGTTGTTGTGAGTACGTGCTACAACTGGGAAACGCAGAACGGCTACATTTCTTGATCATATTGGACGTTACTGTCAGCCGATGATAACATGGGACAGTCTATTTGTCATGATCACTACTTTGTCTGGAACAAACAGATTAAAAATAGCTTCCTTCTCCAGTTCCGACGAAGGTTTTTGAGATGTTTCATTTCATTGTATGTCAAATGGCGGAAACGAAAATCCATTCTCAATTAACACCAGGCACCCGTATTAACCGGAAGGGTTGAAAGGCAATTTAAAAGAAATCATGCCTGACGAAAGAATCTGTAGAAGAGAAAACTTACTTTCGCATTTTCTGTATGCAAGAACTGAATAACGAACATCTGTTAGGAATTAATATTAGAATGACGGAATGAGAGTCAATGATCCACGAAACGGAGCAAACGATATGTTGCCTCTCTTTTCGCTCGCTAACGGTGGACGCAATAACAGCTCTTGCAGCAACCAACAGCTCGTGACTCCACAGAGAAAATTGGTATTTACACTCTGCAGAGCAAACATCATTACCGGACGGGGTCGGACGTCTACGAACGCCATCCCACGATCTGACGAGCTGTTCTCGTGTTTATTGGCGCAAAACGAACTAATTTCGCAGTCGACACTCTTTCTGGTCAACAAAACTTTTATGCGGGGTACAGTAAAGAACAGTTGGCAGCTGTGATGAACACCTATAGAACTCTTAACTGGGCAGTATAAAATATCTGCAAGAATATATTATATTGATTATGACCTCGGAAGTACTCCTTTCTGGCAAATGTGTCGTCAGTAAGGGTGCTAATAACTCCGCCGTCGAGCGCCCTAAAAACGCACTCACAAGCAAGCAAGCAGCACTCGCCCGCGCACGCGCACACACACACAAATACATCAACGTAAGAGAGGCCACAATTTGGGTATGGACATTACGAAGAGCGCAGGAGCGATTTGATGAACATTGTAACAAAGCATCGTATAGATCTTATAAATTATAATTTTCCCGAGACATTTGAGTCTCATCTTTATCTACGATAATGATTGAAGCCGAAGAAATGAACGTCTAGGGTAAAATTTAATTATAAGATCTATACGATCACCTTTGGTATAGGACCTCTCCATTACGTCCAATGCTGGGGTGCTATTCCAATGCTGAAGAGCCCTCACGATAGTGACAATTTAGGGGGAAAATAAGCTGAAGATATCTATTGAAGTTTTTGGCGGGAGGGCATTCGACTCTGGTAGTTCGTGTAGCAATATTGACTATAGTGCTGCGGCTGTGTAATGGTCAGCATTTGTGCCTAGTAAGCAGAAGACCTCGGTTTGAGTTCCGGACGTGGCACAAATTTTAATTCATTTCTTCAGCTTCCATCATTATCGTACATTGTAACAAGGCTTAAAGGACGAAAGGTCTAAAGTCACCAACAGCACAGTAGCAGGGATGGCAGAAACAAACGGACCAAAGAAAGTCTTCCACAGGTTGAAGAGATTTTCCGCTAGTGCATCAACTATGATGTGCTACCTATCGGTCTCAGAAAATCGTGGTTCACAGGTTGGACAAGCGGTAGCCGGTTCTTGAAGCCCATTATGAGGATACGTTTGCATTACATCAACTTCCACAAATACCTCTGCATGATAGGCGTAGCAAAGCCTCTAATTCAGAATATGATTCGAATCATCTACTCTTTGAATGTTATCAGTATGGCAAGTCCCAGGTTTGTCACAAATAAAATTGCAAACAGATTTGTCACCAGTAAAAATGTACGCTTCTAAAATGCATCCTGTGAAATTTGGAATGTCTACTTATGGCTCTTTAAGAAACTGTAACGTGCACGCATAACTCAATGATTAATTCCACAGAGATCTTCGGCATCGTCTCATGGGCTGTTAGATGATAATGTTATATCTACATTTTGCTGAGTCTTTAATATAGTAAACTAATCGTAAAAGCAGAAAAGTTTACAGAAACTTCACTTCGACTGAAGTTTCTCATAATACTACATGAGAAGGACCGATTTGTACGTACTTTAAAGAAATTTTTATGGCTAAGATAGCGTTCAAAACTACTTTTATAGACCGATTTTGTCAAGTAAGACGGTAATCTTCAGATCTTTAAAAACATTTTTGGTTATATATCACGTTCCATTACGCGTTCATCACTCATGCAATGTTAATATTTTAATGACAAATATATTGCACAGGTTTGTCATAAATAAAATAAGAAAAATGTTTGTCACAAGTAAAAACGTATATTGCTAAAATGCACCTTGTGGAACTTGACATGTCTACATAAGCTATGTAGCACTCCTTTGACTCTTGTCAGTTGTGAAAACTCACAATATATGGTATAAGTGCACATTTATGCCAGTATTTACATTTACATGACGAGTGAAGCACGGCTTGAAATTTTCTCATTCGAAATACATAGCACAGTACATACTCTCCACTAAAATGATAACATGGTATGAGTAATGAACGCACAGTGGAATATGACGTACGCCCAAAACAGGTCTTAAAGATCTTAAGATCACAGTCTAACCCGTCGCCGCCGATCAATAAAAAAATCATTTTGACTGCCATCTTGACTGTAAAAAATTTCTTTTCATTTGACTTCGAGGCAAATTAGTGTATTTTATAATGTAACTGACTCAGCTGGGGAATAGAATAGTGTACGATACCTTAGACTACGAAAATATACAATACTTGCGTTTTTTTACTACCAGAAGTTTGTCTTTTAGGCAATTTAGCATTATAATGTGGCCGCTGGATCGTGGGAATCACATTTTGGTGTAATAAATATTATCTTTGTTTATCGAATATCCCATACACTAGCAAGTAAGTTAATAATGTAAGGTACTAGAGACGAATGTGTTAAATACTTCACTGTTGAGCAGTACGTCAATGAACAATTAATATATGAAAACAAGGTTGTATGAAAAAGAAGGGATTGTGTATAAATCAAATACAACAATAATCACAGGAACTCCGCTTTACCGGTCCCAAGCCCGGGAAATCTTCGTATGAGTGATGACGAAGGAGGAGTGGGAGGAATAACAGTCTCCTTAAAAAACCAGAGTCATCTGCATAATTGGCAGAAGACAGTGACGGCCCCTTGATAGGATGGCAGCGAATACCTCAATGGTAATGGAGGTACAGAGAATGGATATGGCTACAGCACAACTAGCAAGAGAGACAGCTCAGTGAATAAAATACATGTTGTGTCTGACTTGGATAAAGCGGGGATGTAGTCGGCGTCTGTTCACCACAGATGCGACTGAAACTAAAAATTTTGTAATTAACCTCTCTAGTTTTGGCCGCTGAGGTTTTTCAGACTTAACCCTGTAATTCCAAGCACAGCAATGGAACGCCTTAGTAATCCTGACACTGCTCCAGGAGGTAACAAATTCTCCACTATAAATGGCGAAACTAGTCTATCGGATTCTGTGCAGATTATGCTGAGATGGTCTATCCCGGAGAAGAGGAAGTGGATGTCCTCTGGCCAACACAAACCTGAAATCAAACTTTTCCTTGGCATAACCATCATTAACTCGCTATTAAAGCCAAGAAAGCTCTGCAGATTAGCAGGAAAACAATTACCACGCAACAGACACGAATGCGAGAGGAGAACATCATGGATTTTGGAAATTACAGACCGTTAAAACAAAGCAAGGAATCCTCAGAAATACATCCCATCTGGGGTTGCACTCGCAGCTTCAAGAGAGATTATCAGCTTCGTAATCGAAGTAATACCTGTTAAGAACAGACTAACGACAATTTCCTTAAAAATGTGCAAATAAAATGTACATAGTAATTAATTCATGTAATCAAATCAACCACGAAAATAAGAGGAACATGTAAAGCAAATAAGTCATGAGAGAAAGTAGAAAGTACAAATTTTCAAATTACACAATATCATGTGATAATTCTGACGGGCGATTTTAATGCACAGTTGCAGAAAGAGAGAAAATTTAGGAAGACAAGTGTTGGTTTCCCTTCGTACAAACTTACCAATCAAAATGGAGAGAGACTAATAGAACTGTGTACAACTTCCAGTCTCGTAATTATGTCAACACATTCTACAAAAAAGCTCTCAAAACAAGAACCACGGCGAACATACAACAAGCATGTAGCTGTATTCCAAACTGATCGTATGAAAATCTCGCAGCCGCATCACATGGAGATTTTAAATATTTAAGTACGCAAAGGAGCAAATATTCATATAGACAATTACTTGAAACTAAATTTATTTAAAGCCATAAATTTCAGGAAAAGGATGTGAGTAATATTTGGATGTTACACTAGCAAAATTAGCCAATAAACTCGACGAAACGCAAGCTCAAAATTTGGAACAGCTCAAACACAAGCTTACTAAAACTGTCCAAAACCAAATTTCTTTACAAAGGTCGAAAAAAACATCATTTGTGGAATGAAGTTTGTGATCGGGTAGTAAAACCTCGACACAAGGCCTTCAGAACATGGAGTAGTATCATATCAGAAAATGCACAAGACAATTGGCAATTAAAACAGAAGCTTCAACATTAATCAGGAAACAGAAAGAGAGAAAGAAACAATAAATAAGAACAGTGATCTTGAAATTGAAAAACAAAACAGGAATTTTTACAGATTCTTTAACACAAAGCTAAAAGGTTACCAGCATGAGAATCTCTGCTTCCAGACAGAAAATGAACAACTGGTACTTAACAACCAAGAAAACTTTGCAAATATTTTTTAAAACCTTCTAAACTGGTTTGAGCCCAGGGAACGATCTTCACCAGAAATTACGGTAAAAATCACTCCAAATTTAGAAGAACCAAATGAAGAGGAAACTGCTAGACAACTGAAAAGGTTAGAAAATAAAGTATGTCATGAAACCGGAATTGCTGCAGATTTTCTGTATCAGCTAGCCCAAATACCTTAAGAAATTTACATTGACCGTGTCAAAAATTTAGTAATCTGGGAAAATATAATATGATTGGAAAAACTGAATTCATTTATCCACGGGAAGGATGTTAATAATTAAAGACGGATTTCTCTTGTTCCTGACCCATAGAGTATTCTATCTCATTGTCTCCTAACTGAGGTCAACACCAACGTGAATGCAAAATGAATGCAAAACTGAGGAGTATTGAAAAAGGTTAGTGACTAAATAAATATTGCTCAGAACAAGTCTAAGTTCTGGAACTAATTTTCCGGCATCATAAAATTTACGGTAAGATAGTAGTTTGTACCTTCGTAGATTTTAAAAAAGCTTAGACTAAGGGGAGCAGTAGTCTTTCACCCAAATCTGAAACAAGTTCTGGACCCCAAAATCACTTTAGTTGTTACTGCAATTCTCAGTAGTACAAAATGTAAATTTCAGGTGAAAAACTTGGGAACATTTTCATATTGAAACGGAAGTGAGAAAGTATGATGAAGTCTGCCCACTGCTTTTCAGATGCATATTGGAAAAAAATAATCCAAGGATGGCGGAAACTGACAGCAGAGCTAAAAGTTGGCCAACCAATCAAATAGGGAAGAACCAATATCAGGACAGACTGCTTAGCTTTTGCAGACGACGTGGTGATTCTACGTCAGGGCAGTATAGTACCAAATACGCAAATAGAGCTTCTGAAAAAAATCCAAGTCGCTGAGTTCAAAATGTTCAAATGTGTGTGAAATCTTATGGGACTTAACTACTAAGGTCATCAGTCCCTAATCTTACACACTACTTAACCTAAATTATCCTAAGGACAAACACACACACTCATGCCCGAGGGAGAACTCGAACCTCCGCCGGGATCAGCCGCACAGTCCATGACTGCAGCGCCTCAGACCTTTCGGCTAATACCGAGCAGCAATTCGCTGGGTGAAAGGTATTTACACCAAATATCATTTAAAACGAAAGATGAAGTTGAGAATAATCGTGGTGTCACTTTGGTGGAATATAGGTTGCCAGGCATATAACTGTTTATACAAAAACATTTCTTACTTAGTGAGACACGTAGAGGGTGACCCAAAAGTCCTCTAATATTTGAAAAAGCTTTATTTCACTGAATAATGCCGGTACATAAGTAAAACTTGACACACATACCTGAAATAACATGTGGTTTTATTGAAACCAAAAACGAGCGCAAAAACCGGCCAACACACTCCGTGTGTCTGTCATCCGCAGAAACTGGGTGACCGAAAATGCTGGACTGTCGTGGAACCCCCATTGCAAGGCGAGAAAGCCACGGTCTGGTGTCGATTTACCACATCAACCTCGATCGAACACTTTTTCTTTGAGGAAATGCGGGGTGCTGCTTTTCAAAATGGTTCAAATGGCTCTGAGCACTATGGGACTTAACATCTATGGTCATCAGTCCCCTAGAACTTATAACTACTTAAACCTAACTAACCTAAGGACAGCACACAACACCCAGCCATCACGAGGCAGAGAAAATCTCTGACCCCGCCGGGAATCGAACCCGGGAACCCGGGCATCGGAAGCGAGAACGCTACCGCACGACCACGAGATGCAGGCTACTGCTTTTCAAATTGTCAGCGTGACGGTTACGAGGTACGCCGGTATCATACAGAATTGCATCTTCCCATACCTAGCCGATGAACAACTTCTGGATGGCACTACTTTTATGCGGGATGGTGCTCCACCCCACGTTGTAACACGTGTGAAAGATCTCTTGTGAAGACCGTTTGGTGAGGAGTGCCTGCTGGGCCGCCATTTCCGTCATGTTTGGCTTCCCAGGTCCCCACTCCTCAATCCACGGGATTATTGGCTGTTGTGTTACCTGAAGTAGTCCCGCAGTCTAAGGCGCTGAAGTCATGGACTGTGCGGCTGGTCCCGGCGGAGGTTCTAGTCCTCCCTCGGGCATGGGTGTGTGTCTGTTTGTCCTTAGGATAATTTAGGTTAAGTAGTGTGTAAGAATAGGGACCGATGACCTTAGCAGTTAAGTCCCATAAGATTTCACACACATTTGAACATTTTTTTTACCTGAAGTCGCAAGTCTACCCCGATCGTTCGACCTCATTAGTGAGGCTAAAACGACAGCATGGACAGGAATTTCTCACCATGCCGCCTGATCTACTGTACAGTGCTCTTCATAATGTTATCCCTCGACTGCAGGTATTGACGACGAATCAAGGCCGACATGTTGATCGTCTGTTATCAAGAACATCGTCTTTGCTAAAAGTCAATTGCCATGCTGTTATTGCTTTTGTATCATTTTTATTACGATAAAACGCCATGCTATTCGAGGCTTCTGTGTCAGTTTTTACCTCTCTACCTACGTTATTTCCTGAAGCATTGAATTTTCAAATGTTAAAAAACATTTAGGTCACCATGCACATATTTGGAATGCTTTCATTAAGACCGTTCTGATGCACAAAAAGATAAAATACATTTTCTTAGACCTACAAGCGTGACACTTAGATTAAAAAAAAAAACCCTCTGAATAGGAACTTCATGATAATTTCCCTAGCCGCGGAGTGGGTCACGTGTAATTGCCGTGAAATCATACTGTTGTAATTCCTATTCTTTTGTGTCTGAATAACAATGCCCTCCCCCAGCTTACCGACCTTACATTGTAAATGCCAACATTCAGTAGGTTACGCAGGGCAATATCACGTAGTGTGCGCTCATTGTGTGAAGGCTACGGCACTACATTGTATCTGACTGTTTAAGTTGCTTGTTTAGCCTTAACCACCGATGGAGAACACACGCTACTCTACAACTCTTGTGAGCAGTAACTAACTACAGCGGCTGTCAGCGGTTATGCAACGCTCCGTAAACAGCGCGGTGGCCAAAATGGTCGGCAGCCTGAATGCGTGTTGTGAGCGAAGATAATATCTCGCTGATTCCCGCTGCGCTTTGCTACTTGGAATACGAAAGTGAACAGGATAATGATCACTTACATCGCATTCTGTATTTAACTGCGGTAAAAAATGCAACACAGACGAGAAAGACACTCGCAATATACGTGAGTGGAAGGTGATGGCGAAATGATTTGTGGCCAGCTTGATAAAGTGTTTGGCCACTGGACCGCAATAAGAAAGTTCTGTATAACTTTCAATATTATACTAAACAGTTTAAAAATTAAGTACAAGCCAGTGGACGGAGCCCGCAGATTTCTACTTAGCTAGAGTTTTCATTGAAACGCTAGGAAGACCAGTGCAGAGTTTGGAAAGACACGGTAACCGTTTGGATTTCGATGGGTATGGCGCAGCTTCAGCACATGACATGTACGATGTAATATATGAAACCGTAAACGGTAATGTGATTTATGTCATGGCCTTGAGGTGCAGCATTTACATTTTTTCGTCGCGTAAGGAGAACGCCGCGCAACAAAATAGTCGTAACTCGGAGGTATTCGTACAGAGGTCAAGAGTTACTGAAATCCAGCTTGTCAAAATATTTTCACTGCGATATTTAGTCACTGTAGTCTGCAAACTGTGGAATATAGAGAGTGTCCCACGTAATTTGAGTACCGAAAATATCTCACAAACGTTCGAAGATGTTGATACACGGTTGACTATAAAACGTTAGGAACGAAAAGGCGAGTATGTTGCTGTGTTGTTAACATTCATTACCCTTTTGATGAACTAAATAACACCAATTTATTTCCGCATTCACGAATATCTACACACAGTAATAAAAGGCTACAAAGATATTGTGATAATCGGGCACTATTAGCCAGAACAACATCGCGTGAAATGTAGTCGCACTACTTTCGTCGTATGTCGCATCAAAGCAAGGAGATGGTTTTCTTCGTAATTTTATTTTACTGTTTTTGTGGCCATAGGTTGTAAAAAAACTAAAAGAGAATGAAACAAAAGAACTGCAACATTTGTTTACGTAAAGATAAGAGTGTATGGTTGAGTGTAAACATTAAAACCGGAAGATGTAATGTCTGAGACGAACAGCGGAATGGAGTACCGCAGAAGATACGAAACGGGACAGCGAAATAATACCGAATCTACGTCAATAGATGCCTCATTTCTAGCAATATTACCGAGGAATTCAGCATTGGTTCCAGATACCATACAGTAAAATTCATAACGAGACTGACTAAAGGAAAGTGCTTTAAGTACCGTACGCCGCACACCGTCAGGTGGCTTGCGTAGTGTTGATGTAGATGTAGGCGTCAATGAATTTCATGGTGCCTTTTTGATGATCCAAAGTCTACACGGCAATGTCACAAGAACACTTATGTGAAAGAAATGCTTTCCTCTTTCGCGTTGCGTCAAGGGACGAGTCCTTGGTGACCCATGGAAACCCAGAGTAATAGATATTCATCGGAGTTCATTCTCTAATTGTCTCTAGTCTAGGAAAAAAAAGGAGCTGAAGAAGCTGGAATCCGCTCAGAAAATCAGGCAGATGCTCTTTTTCGATACCGAGAGGCCTACGGCGATGCATTCTAACAAAGACAGAACTGTGACTGTTATTTGCTACAGTTACACGTTAGTAGCTCAGTTGTGGTTCACCACAGGATATAAAACCATAGAAGTTTTTCACGACAAAAGGACACATTCATATGACTGCATATACTAAATAAGAAGTAACTGACATGTCATTTCAGAATACAGTGATATGTCAGAAACTCAGATGTGGTTCACCGTAGGATGCAAAACCGCAGAACTTTTCCACGACAAAGCACACACTCATATGATCGCGCGTAATAAAAGAAGCAGTAAGTGGCCTGTAATTTCAGATGCTGAAACTTCCACCACAGAGCCCGACCTTGGCTTCATCTGATTTTAACATATTTTACATGAGATATGTTAGGAATTTATGTCTGATGGCGAAATTGTGGAGGCGGTTCCACGATAGCTGCAGGCTACTCGATATTGGAAATTTGTGGTAAGTTCCTATGGGACCAAACTGCTGGGGTCATCTGTCCCTAAGCTTACTCACTACTTAATCTACCTTAAACAAACTTACGCTAAGGACAACACACACACCCATGCCCGAGGGAGGACTCGAACCTCCGACGGGAAGAGCCGCGCGAACCGTGGCAAGCTGCCTAAGACAGCGCGGCTATCTAGCGCGGCGCTATGTGGAATACTTTTTCTGAAGTTTGTCTATTAGTATGTGGACAAATGTACTTAGTGAATAGAGCATATAGAAGTACAAGGCTACAATACTTTCTAGAAGCACATTTGGGAAAAATTTTGTAATGAAATTTTTGTTATTTAATGACGGGCTCTCGTATCTTGAAACGTTCAAGCAACTGTGACACAGAGAGGTGACAAAAGACATGGGATACCAATATACACTTACACAAACAGCGATAGTATCGCATTCACAAAGTATAAAGTGACAATGGATTGGCGGAAATGTCATTTATACTCAGGTTGTTGACATGAAAAGGTTTCCGACGGTCGGATGATGGGGATCAACATACTTTGGACGCGGAATGGTAGATGAAGCTAGACCCATGGGACATTTCATTTTGGAAATTGTTAGGGACTTTAATATTGCAAGATTCACAGAGTTAAGCTTCTGCCGAGAATACTAAATTTCAGGCTTTACCTCTCGACACAGACAACGCAGTGGCCGACGGCCTTAGCTTAACGGCAGAGAGTAGCGGCGTTTGCGTGGTACTGTCAGTGTTAACAGCCAAGCAACGCTGAATGACCTAACTTCAAAAATCATTGTACGATGTACGACGATAATATCTGTTAGGACAGTGCGGCGAAATTTGGCTTTAATGACCTACGGTAGCAGTCAACCGACGCGAGTGCCTTTGCTAACAGCAAGACATCGCCTGCAGCGCCTCTCCTGGGCTCGGAACCATATCGGTTGGATCCTACACGACTTCGTCATCTGGTTAAATGAGTCCCGATTTAAGTCGGTAAGAGCTACAGTAAGGTAGGAGTGTGTCGTATACCACACGAAGCCATGGACCTAAACTGTCAGCAAGACACTATAAAAGCTGGTGGTGTCTTCATAATGGTGTGAGCTGTGTTTACGTGGAATGGACTGGGCACTCTGGTCCAACTGAACCAATACTTAACTGTAAATGGTTATGTTAGACTACTTGGACACCATTCAAAGCCATTCATTGACTTTATTTTTACAGATGACTATGCGACATGTTACAGGGCAAAAATTGTTCAGTATTGGTTTGAAGAACGTTCTGGACAATTCGAACAAATGATTTTCCCACCCAGATCCTCCGCGAACATTTATGGCACATAATCGAGAGATCAGTTCGTGTACAAAATCCTGCACCACCAACAGTTTCACACTTATGGAGGGATATAAAGGCAGCAGGGTTCAGTATTTACCGAGGGTACCTCCAACGATTTGTTGAGTCCATGCCACCTCGAATTGCTGCACTACACCGGGTAAAAGGAGGTCCGACACGATGTTGAGCGGTATCCCACGATTTTTGTTAGCTCAGTCCATCCTTGACGTCCAGGTCAGCATCCAGCGCCGTGTAAACTTTCTGTAACTGACTTAAACTGTCGCGGCACATTTCGACCCAAAATTTAGCACATTTCCTGACCACAGTTGCGAAATATCCAGCTGTAAACATTAAAAAGTGTTAAATAATCATCCAATCCCACTCCTTCTTTCACAAATGCTATTGAATATGCTCAGCTGTTTAAAATACTCATTGATCATGCGGTAAAATACTGTTCCTTTAAGTAAATTCACTTTCTGAAAACCTTGTTTGGATTTCAACTTTGTATAAATTCATGTGGCTTTCAAGTTACGTCCAACGTGCTGTATGTTCTGGTCAGAAGAATGTGTGTTAATGTTCTGTGTTAACACCAAACTTCTCAGCAGTCTCTTCAACAATGAGGCCACTTTCTGCCAGGTTAAAACTGTGTACGGGATTGGGGTTCGAACCGTCAACCTTGCCAGTCGCGGATAATAGCCTACCCCAATGAGAAATCTACTGGTTATGTACTGTTTTTTTTCTTTTTTTCTGCTTGAAAAACTTAAGTTTCGGTACTTGACATTTAGTAATCATCACAGTAAGCCTAAACTGTTGTATCAAATTTTATATTAGCCGCATGTTAATTTTTAACCTCTACTAGTTTTATTATAGTGCCATAAAACAATATACAGGGCGTCCGAAAAGACTTTCCCTGATTACATAAATTGATAACTCAGGCTAGAAGTAGGATACAAATATGAAACTTGTGTCAAATTGTTTACAACTATCAAAGTTTTTTTTCTGTTTTAGGTTCGCAGTACGTAAGTAGTGGATGAGGTGCAGTGCCCAAGAAGCCATGTTAACCAATCAGGAGAAGGCACAGTGTGGTACCATGAAACACGATCACCAACCACAGCGCAGAGACACTTCCAGACAACATTTGGAAGGAATCCACCTGATGTCAAGAACATTAAAGCCTGGTATGAGTAGTTCAAGAACACAGGATCGGTTGCTGACTTTCCGAGGTCTGGTCGACCAAGAACCTCAGCAGACAGGGTGGAAGCTGTAAGGCAGTCTTTTCTGCGAATTCCGAAGAAATCGGTGCGCAGGGCCTCACGAGAATTACAGATGCCAAAAAGCTCTCTCTCCATGACATTTTACACAAACGTTTATTGTTCCGTGCATACAAAGTGCAAATCGTTCAGGCATTGTTGCCCAGTGACAGTTCACGTCGATATGACTTTGCGGTCGAAATGCTATCACGTATTGAGGACGATGATAGTTATCTCAGACGAATTGCTTTTTCCGACGAAGCGGCCTTTTTTGTCAGTGAAGTAGTGAATCGCCATAATGTGCGCATTTGGGGTTCACAACCCCCTGGCGAGGTCATGGAGTGTACTAGAGGCAGTCCAAAGGTGAATGTTTGGTGCGCGCCATTGCACGATAGAATTATCGGGCCATTCTTCTTCGCTGAGGCTACCTGTGTATCTGGACATGTTGCAACTGTATGCTTTTCCTCAGCTGCTTCAGTATCACCCCCATGTCTTGTTTCAGCAAGACAGAGCACCGCCTCATTGGGGTTTGGACGTCCGTGCCTATCTCGATATGACCTTTCCTGGGCGATGGATTGGTCGTGATTGGCCAATGGTTTGGCCTTCACGCTCTCCTGACATAACCCCATTAGACCTCTTTTTATGGGGTTATGTCAAGGACGAGGTCTACCGAACACGTGTACCAGATCTTGAAACCCTGCGGCAACTGATAACCACAGTCGTTGAATCGATCCCTCCAGTGATGTTGGCTAACGTGTGGACGGAAATTGAATATCGTCTAGATGTGCTACGTGCTACCAAGGGTGCTCATGTGGAAGTTTACTGACGTGTGAAAAAAACTTTGATAGTTTTGTAAACAATTAGACACCAGTTTCATAATTGTATCTTACTTCTAGTCTGAGTTATCAATTTATGTAATCTGGGAAAGACTTTTCGGACACCCTGTATGTTACATGGACAGCAAAATTATCTTTATCCAAGGATCACTACTTTCTCCGAACAATACATAACGTTACTGTAGCGACACAAGTGTTGACACTATTTGATCATAGTGCATTCAGTTTCCTTCATCCGTCTCTTTTTCGACTGGCGCTGCGAGTAAGAAAGAAACGCTCAGTTATTCTTGATATCCCTCGAAGACAAGAGGGATCTGCTGGATCATTTCGTCTGTTGTCAGAAATCTATAACGTAACTTACCAGTATAACAGGTCTAGTCAATTTTCTGCCGTTAATGGTCTGATGCACTACGTACTCAATTAGATAATACCTCGACAAGGCACCAATCTCTTTGATTCTAGCGAAAAGCTGATTGATAGGTTACAGGCGTGTTGTAATTTTTTAATGCGTTTCAGTGACTAAAATTAAAGCAAAATCTATTCTAAAAGTCATTAAAACGCATAAAAAATTACAACACAACGGTAAACTACTGTTGGTATAGAATTTATTAGGTACGTAGTACGATATGCAGAGGTGGTTGTTAGCTCGATATTAAACTTTCGCGAGAGAGTTTGTTGTGGATGGCGTCTAAAAAGGGAAGATGGAAATATACATCAACATTGTCACAAAATACAGCGATCTGCATACTAACAACGTCCTCCCTGCAAGAGAGCGAACGGAAGCAAGTTTGGCGTAATGGGAGAGCTTCTCACGTTCTGCAACGGTGGTTCCAGTTAACAAGAACTTCGTTAAAAATTGATGTGCAACTGGATATCTGGAGAGAGGCAGTTCCTGTTATTGAAGGCTCGGCGCAGGAAAACGGCAAGTCTAACAAGCACTGCGCATGGTTGCTTATTGTGTGCCTCGCGTTGCCAGTCCTGTCGAAGGGTGGAACATCAGGACACACGTCACAACACCGTGGCTTACACGACACTTAGATAAAAACTGTTTTTTCCCCTTGTAAGTCATATTCATTTTCTTTACATACATAAATATATGTTAAACAACGCGTGTATATTTACAAAACGTACAAAATTTTGTATCAACAAAATCACAATTTTCTTAATTCAGAACAAACTGTTTATTTTTTAGAAACGACTCTTTTTGTTTGCAATAACTTAATCATATACATGAAGGACAAATCACTTTCTTGTGTTCCCCACAAATACTTTTCTAGTACTTGGTGCGTAGGTAATTCACTCTTCAGACTCTTTTTCCATGCACGTAGGACCATTTTCTCCGCCTTGCCGGTGTTGAAAGAGTTAGTGCTGGTGGATCTTCGGGCATTTCTATTTCCACGATGTTGCATATTTAATCGCTCAGTGTCTTGCTAATGTAGGGAATTGTCATCCTGTTCTTCACTTGAGGTGTAACGAGTGCAGAAGAAAGTTTCTTCAAAACCTGGCCCAACAGGTATTGCTTTTATGTTCTTGTGGCGCATTTACGACCACTGCACCTAATGTGCCATATACATATAACGTAGGCCAGCGATTTGTCATTTTTTGATGGATTGCTATAGTATTACTTATCAAAAACATTCACGCCTCCATTAGTGAAATTAAGGAACTGAAGTACGGCAGGTTTTAGGCTAATTGGGTCAGTTTCGTCAGTGGAAAGAGTGGATGGGTGATGATATGGGGACTACAGTCTTATATTCCTTCGAACAGATCATCATACAGAAGTTTTGAGGAATTCTTATTACTCTTGTCAGAAACTTCAATGCACGAGGTGTAAAGCTGATTGTGCGACAGTTCTTGCACTTGTCTGCCCTTATATCTTCGGAACTGTCTGGATGATATGTTTCCCGAAGTCTGATAGTAGGTCGCCCTCTCATACGTACTACAAACCAGCTTCAAGAGTAATTTGTTTGGCACTTTCACTAATGATTTTAAAATTTCCGGTAGAATTTCAGGCGTCCTCATCTGCCTTAATTGATCTGTTCTCCCATAGCTTGAACGGACTAAACTCTGTTTGCTCTTCATGAGCGTACCGACTAAAGTGAGTTTTGTTTTATTTAATTCTTCAGTTAATTGACAAGAGGAAAACCAGTTGTCGGTCTTCACATTTCTGTTGGTTAATTTTAGTGGTTAAGTAAGATTATAATGTACTGTTTTGGCAGGAGTAAGGTACATTCCGCTCTGTTTTCTCTGCCATCATAAGGAGTGGCACCACAAAAATAAAACGTTCTCGCATGACATGTGGGAATTATCTTGTGACCATATTTATATGCCCCTAAAATCCCAAAGCGTATCATCAACAGTGACGTATTCTGAAAGGCTGTAGTACTCCGAACAAGTTTGATAGCCCAGATTCAAAAATTCCAGGACTGCAGATAATTTATCGCTTTCTTTTCTAAAATCCCTTGTAGTTTTCGCGTGAAAACGTATTGCACTCTGTAGAAATTCAATTTTTTTTTGTCGTGAAGCATCAAGACGAGAGTGGACTAGAAACGTGAGGAAACAAGTCCGTTACGGTCGATCCAGAATTTTTTAGGGCCCCAGTCACGAACAACAGGTGTATAACAGATCTGATCTCCCTTTTAAGCGGTTCTGCCGATACAACGGTAAATAATCAAGAGATCGCTCTTTACGCTTTTCCTACATGATGAATAATGATAACGTAGATCACACGACGGCAGAGTGCACCCTATTAGTACCTGAATTATGGGAAAAACAGAAGGCCAACGACTCCCCTTTCCACGCTGTTGTCATGTGAACTATAGCCTGATAAGATAATTCAAGGTCGCGGCCTCCAACATTAGCGCTGTTTCCTGCGCAAACGAAAACAAACAAGACGTATCGGATCCGACATGGCCTTGTGGAAGGAAGGTTAATATTTCTCCGGTATAGCTGCAGTGTGATTACAGAGGTAAATAACATAACAATAATATTCTTATAGTATTTCGTGGATGGTCAGCTGGTGTTTTATATGACGGTCTGCAACATACTACAGGATTCCACGATCACGAAGACGATCGCCCATAGTCGCCTCAGGAACGGAGCATTTCCGTCATACCACCTATTTAATAGTGTCTTGCTCCACATTTGGAATCCATTACAGCGGCGTTTCTGCGTGCCAAGGAGTCCGCAAGTGCTTGGTAGGTATGCGGCACCATATATCTAAGCTAAGGTCACGAAATTCCCATAAATTACAAGCTGGTAATTTATGGTCGCTTGAGATGCAACCGACAGCATTCTAGTTCAGACTTGGGCAAACTCTGTATAGGGACAGCGTCTTTGACTAGTTATTAAAATGTCTTGGGACCCAGATTCTAACCCAGCCACTATTTAAATTCTGAACAAAAGAAAAGTGTCAACACTGGTGGCCGAGGACTTCCGGCATAAGAAGTCACTCTCGCTCTGTAAACGGCCTTGTCAAACAAGCGGACAGAGGTTCAGGACGTTCTGTTGCCGTTAGGGTGAGAAACCCCATCAAATGTGTTGAATCAGCAATAATCAACGGCATGAGGTTGCAGAAGGCAATGAAAACCACTTCATTAAAGACACATAAGGTGTACTCACAGGACATGCGGCCTGTAAGTGAAAAAGTGTCACGATGATCACTCCATTGGCGAAAGATCCTGGATTATTTCCCCATTCGAATGTCTTGGAGGGGACTCCCAGTGGAAGGTGACCATGAGAAAAAGATGCAATAATAAATGTAAAGGTAACATGCTACGACTGTGAGCGTGGAATATCACAAGTTTGGATGAGGCGGGGGAAGCTAGAAAATTTAAGAAGGGAAATGCAAAGATTCAATGTAGATATGTAGGGGTTGGTGAAGTGAAATGGAAAGAAGACAAGGATCTCTGGTCAGACGAATATAGGGTAATATCAACGGTAGCAGAAAATAGTATAACCTAGTAGGATTCATTATGAACAGGATCGAGGACAGATTCTGAGTTACTGTGAGAAGTTCAGTGATAGTATTTTTATCATCAGATTCGACAAGAAACCAAAGTTGACAACAATAGTTCAGGAATACATGTCGACGTCGCAAGCAGATGATGATGATACAGAAAAAGGATATGGAGATATAGCACGGATAATTCAGTACATTAACGGAGGCGAAAATTTTATAACCATTGGGGAACGGAATGCGGTTGTACTGGAAGGAGTAGAAGAACGGGTTACGGGTGAATTCGGGCTTGGTTTTTATGAAAAAGAGTGCAGAAAGACCAATCGAAACCTGCAATAAACTTCAGACGGTAAAAACAAATACTCTGTTTAAGAGTAACAAGAGGCGCAAATATTTTTTGAAAACTCTTGCAGACAAGTGAAGATTCCAGCTGGATTACACCATGTACAGACAAGAATAAAACAACATAAATCCCTAGGTTCAAAAAATGGTTCAAATGGCTCTGAGCACTATGCGACTCAACTTTGGAAGTCATCAGTCGCCTAGAACTTAGAACTAATTAAACCTAACTAACCTAAGGACATCACATACATCCATGCCCGAGGCAGGATTCGAACCTGCGACCGTATCGGTCACGCGGTTCCAGACTGAAGCGCCTTTAACCGCACGGCCACACCGGCCGGCTAAATCCCTAGGAATGAAATAAATAGGAAGTGCAGAAAACCAAGGTGCAATGGCCACAGGAAAGATTTGAAGAAATAGAAAAAGAAAATATCGTCGGGAGGACATACTCAGCATATAGAAAAGTCAAAACAGCCTTCAGTGAAATTAAAAGTAAAGGTGGTAACATTAAGAATGCAATGGAAATTCCACTTTTAAACGCAGAGAAGACAGCGAATAGGCAGAAATGGTACACTGAAGACCTCTGTGAGGGGTAGGAACTGTCTGATCTCGTTAAAAAAGAAGATATTGGAGTCGATGTGGAAGGCACGGATGATGCAGTATAAGAGTCAGAACCTGAAAGAGGATGAGGAGGAGGAGGAGATTAATGTTTAACGTCCCGTCGACAACGAGATATTTAGAGACAGAGCACAAGCTCGGACTGGGGATGGATAGAGAAGGAGAGTGGCCGTGCCCTTTCGAAGTAACCATCCCAGCATTTGTCTTAAGTGATTTAGGGAAATCACAGAAACCTAAATCTGGATGGCCGGGCGCAGGTTTGAATCGTCGTTCTCCCGAATGCGACTCCAGTGTGTTAACCACTGCGCTACGCCACTCTGTGAATTTAAAAGAACTATGTAAGAACTGAGATCAAATAAGGCAGATGGGGACGCCTGACATTCCATCGGAAACTTTAAAAAAGTGGTTTAAATGGCTCTGAGCACTATGGGATTTAACATCTGAGGTCATCAGTCCCATAGAACTTAGCACTACTTAAACCTAACTAACCTAAGGACATCACACACATCCATGCCCGAAGCAGGATTCGAACCTGCGACCGTAGCAGTCGCGCGGTTCCAGACTGTAGCGCCTAGAACCGCTCGGCCACATCGGCCGGCGCGCGGTTCCAGACGGAAGCGCCCAGAACCGCTCGGCCACACCGGCCAGCGAAATTTTAAAGTCATTGATGAAAGTACCAAACAAATGACTATTGATGCTGGTTTGTAGTACCTGCGAGAGGGCGACCTACTAGCAGACTTTCGGAAACATATTGTCCACACAGTTCCGATGATAATAATGGCGAATAAGTACAAGCACTGTTGCACAATCAGCTTTACAGTTCATGCATTGAAGTTGCTGACAATAAAAATACAAAGAACAATGGAAACTGAAATTGAAGATCTGTTAGATGATAATCAGCTTTTAAGAAAAATACTGACGTTGCGCTTGAGAATGGAAGCAAGACCGAAGAAAAATCAAGAAACCTTCATAGCATTTGTCGACCAGTAAAAATCTTTCGACAATTTAAAATGGTGTAAGATAATTACAATTCTGAGAAAATAGGAGTAAGCTATAGGGAAAATATACTCGGGTAATATACTCGTACAGCATGTTTAATGACCAAGAGGGAACAATAAAATTTTGAGACCAAGAACGAGGTGCTCCGATTAAAAGGGTTATGAAACAGAAACGCAGTCTTTCGCCCCCGCTATTCGATCTATACATTGAAGAAAAAACTGCCTAAAGTAGAAGAAAGTTTCAAAAGTGGTATTAAAATTCCGGGTGTAATGATATTAAGAACAAGATTCGCTGATGACATTGCTATCCTAAGTGAAGGTGAAGAAGAGCTACAGGATCTGTTGAAGGAAATGAACAGTATAATGAGTACAGAATACGAATTGAGAGTAAACCGAAGAAGAAAGCACGTTACAAGCAGAAGCAAAAGTGAGAATAACGAGGAAGTTAACATGGGAAATGTTGATCGCGAAGTTGATGAAGTTAAGGAATTCTTCTACCTTGGAATGAAAATAACCCATAATCGACGAAGCAGGGAGGCCTTAAAAAACCGACTGGGAAAGGCAAACGAAGTATTCCAGGCCAGCAGAGCTCTGCTAGAATGAAACATATACCTTATTTTGAGGAAGGAATTTCTGAGAACGTACATCCGTATCGTAATGAACAATGGAGTGTGGGAGGACCGGAACATAAGAGAATCGAAGCATTTGAGATGTAGTGCTACAGAAAAATGTTGAAAATTATGTGGACTGATAAGTTAAGGAATGAGGAGGTTAGCCGCAGAATCGGCGAACAAAGGAACATTTGAAAAACACTGACAAGAAGAAGGGACAGGATGATAGGACAGACGTTAAGGCATCAGGGAATAGCTTACTTGCTACTCCACCGTCTCCTGAACAATTGAAGTCGACGCAAAAATGCCGATATTTTTATACCCCATGCAGTTAACGGTACCACCGAAGTGCTCCACCACAACCCATTTATTGGGTTGTAATAGTTGAATATACCTACAGTATTCCATGCAGTTTTGCTGGGTGGTACGAAATGCCTGCCCGATATACGAAAGCCACGGTCTGAAGATGGCCTGAAGATATACGGATGACATATTATGAAAAGGAAATGAAGTTTGTATGGTTGTATTTCCGAAAAATAATGGATTAACTATTACGCCGCAAAAACATCAAGACTCATATGCCCCACCTTATTGCTTACTTGTGGTTTCACCCTACTTCAGCCTGTTTCCATAGATGCTCACGACAGTAGCACGTGGACAGCCGACCAGTTTCGACGTTTCCCAGACACTTGTTCCCTGGCGCTGGGCCGTGACAATCCGCCCTTTGGGAAAGTGTTGTAAGTCAATGTATTTCACAATAACGCCGTCAGTACGGTCGCTAGAATGATTCCCCATTTGTCCCTGCCCCATCTATACGGGGTGTTAAAAAGAAAGTGTCGGATATTTTAAGACCTGGTGATAGCCACCAAAACAAGAAAGAAGTTCAGTAAACGTGGGCATTAAAAAGCGTACCTTAAGAACTATCAGCGCGTATTCAGCAAAAGAGATGTGTTTCGCATTATCTAAGATGAACGAGTGCTTATAGCTCTTGAGGTATGCGTTTTGAAATCCATTTTTATTGAACATTTTTCCTTGTTTTGATTGTCTGACTGATTGTAACATTCGCACTGTTCTCAAAATGTTTAGAAAACTACCCTTGTAATTCTTTCAAGGCCAACCTCGCGTTTCTTTAAGGCTATTTAGATTAGAGAAATGGACGGTATTTTTTGTCAGAAAGTGTTCCTTTCGCAATGTGATTTATTTTTTAAAAAATTTGCATCCCCACAAAATCAGTAATTAATTTTTATTCACTTCGCTGTTTCTTAGTCTGGGCAGCCAAGTCCACTTAAAATATAGGCATGAAATCCGTTCCGGATATTCTAATTTTCTTAAAGGTGCGAACAGCCGTGATTTTATTTAATACTTTTATTTAGCTACCAGTTTCGATGCCTCATTGGCACCCTCTTCAGATCCCTGTTAACGTATCTAGTGGAGATATCTAGATAGAATTACAGGTTCTAATTTTTGTTCCTGCACTCATTTTTCCTTCATCAATTCAGGAATAGTGGTTTTGAATCGAAAAACCGTTCCAGGCATGCCCCTTGACTTAGCCATTGCACTTTGCAGTATTTCATATATAAGCCTCCGCACTTTCCGTTCAGTTCCATCGAAAACTATAGCAACTGATAATGTAATAATGCGCGTGACTTCAGTAAATTTGTTATTCATACCACCAATTTCATCGCACGCCCCATGCCTGCAACTTTAGTACGAAGTGCTTCTTGAAACACATGACAATAAATCTTGTATTGCCATCATTGTAATTTTTTGGTCTTTTTTTATTTACTAAATCTTTAACTTATGTCTGTATGCTATTGTAATACCATTTCATAACAAATCTGCAGTACCCGTGGATTATGCAACTGCATAACCGATACAGAGATTTCTGATGTCTCCCTTCCGTCATTCCCATTCAGTTTTAAAGGCTTATGACGATAGGTCGCTAGACTGCCTCTTTTTGTGCAAACAGTCACGAAGAAATAGCGAGGGTAATCAGTGCTGACACCACGATTTTGCCAAACTGAAAATAGTTGTGTCGACAGAAAAATGCCACACCGTAATACTAAATGAAATGTCACGCTGTACCGAATGCTTCCGGGATGAAGCGAACAATGCCGAGACTTGCTGAGGCTCGGACAGCACGTAGCTCGCACATCCGACCGGGCGTGGCTTGATGTCATCTCTACAGTTTCAATATTAAAAACAATAATAAGGAAAATTTCTTCTTCTTCTTCTTCCTTTTTCTCCTTCTTCTTAGTGTGAGCTACACGTTTGTGATGGTTCGTGTTGAAGTGGTAGCCTGGAGCATATTGCGTCTGGCCAACGGGCAACGCCTTGCTGCGCTGCAGTGTGCTGGTGAATTGCTGGTGCACGCAACTCGTAGCCTTGTTGAACTGTTGCTGAGCATCGAAGTGGAGAGGTGCAATGAGAAGGGTACGAGCGCCTTTACAAGCGGGCCAGAGTGCATCTCAGGACGAGGCTGGTTAACTCCTCTCTAGTGTTTACACGAGTCCGCGTGGACGGAACATTGGCACTCTGTTCCGGAGGTCGCTGCTGCTGCTTGTATTTACTGTCTTGACAACTTCATTACAGACTGCATGACTGAGACTGTTTGTGGCTTGTGAATTACCGCCGGTTTCAGGAAATGAATTACCGCCAGTTTCACGAAGTTCGTGTTTCTCGTGTGTAAGTGTCTTAAGTTCAAATGGTTCAAATGGCTCTGAGCACTATGGGACTTAACATCTGAGGTCATCAGTCCCCTAGAACTTAGAACTACTTAAACCTAACTAACCTAAGGTCATCACACACATCCACCTCCGAGGCAGGATTCGAACCAGCGACCGTAGCGGTCGCGCGATTCCAGACTGAAGCGCCTAGAACCTCTCGGCCATCACTTAAGTGTACTGAAAGTGTCGCTCTGTTCTCTCTTAGCGCACTGTTGTAACTGCCAATAAACTTCTAATGTCCCATGAAGCAGGTGCTGATACTGTACCTATTATACGTGCAGTTTAACGTGACCGACGTTAGAGAGCGTTTGTGGGAAGCAGAGGAAGCAATCACCTGCTAACTTCCGCCACCCTGACACGTTATAGCCATAATAGGTATGCTTTGTGCTTGTAGCCAAAGCTTACCAAAGTAAAAGCGACACTGAGCTACTGAAGACCGAAATGTAAGCGTGTAGGCTTCATCGACCTCAGTCAGTTAACAAAATTTTCTGGCTGGAGAGCTCCATTACATTGTTAAACAACTGACACTGGAAGGAGAAACTTTGCAATCTGGTCCCGGTTGCAGCAGTCTTCCTCTGCGTCAGCTTATGAAGAAATAGTTTCTTCACTATTGCACCTATATGGACGGATCTACGTTGCCAGTATGTCAGTTCTGTCCATTTAATGGCACTTATTTTGAAACGTAACTGGCCGTATACGCAGAAAAGTCTTACGTCAACAGTGAAACGAATCATGTAATCAAAACTTAGACTGTCCTACATGTTGTGTATACTGCACTAGTCATTTTCGAAGAAAAAAAAACAGCATTTTCTTGAGGTGAATATATTTTGGGCAATGTACAATGTCAAATTGAAGGCTAAATCTTACGAGAGATTAAATGGTACAAAATTCCTTTTATTGAATGGTGCTCTGGAAAACATTTACGCGTGTGTAGAACTGATTCAGTAATATTCACAGAAACAAAATTCTACGTACATGACAACACCTAAAGAAAGAAAGAAACTTTTAGGTCACTATGTATCTTATATTTTAGATCAACATATTTCTATCATGTCCATTAGATTTCTGGCGTCTAGCCAACTAAATGCTAGTTCTTCTCCTAATGTTTCCGCTTTGATCTTTGGGCCATCTTCAAAGAGAGCATGCTCCGGCACCATGATGCAGTGTAACTACAGTTCCTTGTGTCGGCTCACTCTGAAGATGACTGAAAAGTATAGGCCTACGGTCAAAGCGTTAGGAGAACAAATAGAATTTATACGGCTACACGAGCGAAAATTTAATACGTCAGTCATAGCGCCACGAAAACATGAAGATGCACATATTTCTATCACTTGAAAGGAAAAAAGGTATATTAAACTGGAAATAAAGAATTAATTTGTAAATGGTCTCGAAATAAGGCTAATGCCTTTTTTGGGACTGATATATCCAGGTATTTGTATTACTGTGAAGTCGAACCGTTTCTAGGACACGAGGACCGTACATATTCAGGCTTCATTGTATTTGCACGGATGCCTTAAATTCATACTGGCCAAAGCGTACAGGAGACAATGCAAAAGACCGAATTCGAGGAGTGTGCTGATTGTTGCCGAGAGAGAAGATATTTTGGGGCATCCAGAACGCATGAGAAGATGGCACTGATGTATTTAAAACACAGTGGAAAATTAGAACTTCAGGAGTTGAGGACATTGCTGCCAGATTCAAACCGATTCTGGCAGTTGGGAAGTTGATTATGGAACTCTTCGCTAATCGCTTAATTCGAGAAAATTCTTCATGACTGGATTCAGGTGTGATTTTTTTACAGAACAAAGGTTTCTGTATTATGTCAAGGAAACCTGTATACCCTCACGTTCCATAACAATAAATAACACAGATGTAATCACACGAAGACTGGTTTGAAAACAGCACTTCTCTGCTACTGGAGTTAGTATGCCTTTCCCTTCCACTGACCCCTGAAGTCTGAACTGTGTTGCGCCGCTAATAATTGATTGGGCGCAGTGCAACGAATCATTTCCGCGCTGCGAAAGTCTGCGAAGTGTCGGTCGCTTTTGTAGGAGACTGCGTCTGTTTTCCGGCCTCAGGGGTTTGGGAACTGTCCCCACGCTGAAGCGAAGTGGACGGTGTTTACTTAATCCGGCTAATGGATATAGCCTGGCCGGAATCGGAGGTTTTCTAAGAGAGTGTCTCCCACAAAATGGGTGACGTTTCTTAGTAACGTCCTGGAACAACCTAGCGAAAGTTTCGACGTGCAGCAACACTTACCTGTAGTACAAATATTAGGAGTGTGCATACGAAAAGGCCAATCGTAATGACATCTTCCAGCTCTGGAGACTGATTGGTCGAAGCACCTGGATCTGCAAAGAATGTCGTAGAGCTAGGAGGAGCTCATCAGAAGACGACTTTGAGCCCTCTCGGGAGGAGATGCAGGACGGCAGTTTGTAATGAGGGGCCAGTAAGGTTGTTTTCGTATATGTTTTGTTGTCTGCTGATTAGCTTTCAGTTCATGCCCATTCAGCCAGCTCAGAAATTGAAAGACGATGCGTCATTGCATTGGAAACGATTTTCTTGTCATTTACACCGACGATATCAACGTAAGGACAATACAACACCCAGCCCCCTAGCGGAGAAAATCTCCAATCTGACCTTGAATCGAACCTAGGCGCCTCTGGTTAGCAATATGCCGCGCTGACCTAGCTGATACCTAGGTGGACGTTTTTATGTATGAAAGGATCAGAAATTGTTCGGAAGTGCATTCCGTTTCGCGCACGAGTGAAACATCTTAGTGTATTGCCTATTTTGGAGGTTGGTGTTGATGCTTAGCAAGCTTACTCGTATTGTTTAGGAAGAGGCTTCCTTAAAGGGCGTGGAGCACCTGGCTAGATGGAGGCGTTGCGTAACGTATGAAGTGGACTTGACGAGAGATATTAAAAGAGAATAAACTACTTCAGTGTAAATTTGAATTGTGGATTTCTTGTGTACGTCCTTACCCTCTTTAACTTTACTTTAGATTATGATCTTGTGTGATCTACAGAGGTTATGTTAGAAACCCTTAGGTGATAGTGGAGATACTGATTGCGGTGTCTGCTGACCACTCCAGTGGTCAGATTTGGTGCAAGTAATTGAAAGTCAGCCAGAAGCAGACTACATAAAGGTTAATTCTTGAGGGGTTGTGTGCCAGTGATGGTGAATAGTGACCAGAAGGTCAGGCAGGGATCACTCAGTCAGAATGTCAGCTGTGCGTCGCAAGAAGGAATTTGTGGTACCGTAGGGTCGCCAGAGTTAATCCGCAAGCACCTAATGAAGAATCATGAGGGTAAATATTCGAAGTATAAAGCGGAACCAAACTCTGTTCATTAATACTACGGAATATACGCCCGTATCTAACGGCTAGCTGACAGCGCGATCGTATTCACTAGCTAATACGTACAGAGGCTGAGAGAAAGCTATTGAGTAGCTAGTAAGGGCAACATGCATAATCATATCTTATTAAAATATTAAGGCAATGCTCCTAGCTTTTATAAAAGAACCTCCTGCATGACAGCTTCTTGGCTCCCATGCTGATGGCGAGCTAGATGCTAGTCGAGAGTTTTTTCTACATCAGAAACGAGTGTGGAATCAAATCTATTAAGCAGTGTTTTACAACCTGACAACGACTCAGTTTAGTGAGCTACAGTTGGATAATTGTCGCCTTTAAAGGCCACGTCACCGGGAGAAACTTAAACTTCAGTTCTCTCTTTTTAGGATTCTGTGTCTTAATCGGTAAAAACAGAACCCCTACAGGATCAGTTTGTTGTCCGTCCGTCTTACAGTTTGTCTGTCTGTCTGTCCTACCGTTAAGAACCTTTTTTCTCAGGAACAAGGAGACACATAAAGTAGGAATTTATGTCACACACTGAAGTCTGTGTTCCCTTGACGGAGAACCAAATTTAAGCTTCTACGTCAATTAAATCAGAAAATGCTGCGATGTATGTCACATATTTTGATGTTTTCCAGTATCGATATTGATAACAGGCAAAAATCGTCGAAATTTTCGAGTCTCGAGATGTACAGGCTATCTATACACTTAGTTTAGTTTGTACTGAATACTCGGTGCACGACCCCTACTTGCATTTGTCCTGATTTTTTAAAATAATTTGACGACTCTCCGCATATGTGCATTGAATAAATGTCACTTCGAAACTGAATTCCGGCTATCGTCTACAGGGCCATAGAGGCCACTCACACCTTGGGTATTACAACGCTTTCGTCTGAACTATCGGAAACAATTCAACATTACTCGTACCTACTCCGTAACCTAGCACTGTGTGGGAGTCTCTGATTGGACGACCGTAACACGGTACCGACATTGGCGCAAGAGACAAAGACTACAAGGAAGAAAAAAAAGCCTTCTCCTGGGAGTATAGCTAATTTCGTTCGTTCAGCCTGGACATAGCCAATTAGGTTTACGGTGGTGTAACAGAATTTTATTCGCTTGTATCATATAGGAAGGGGAGAAAGCGTGGTGGTGTTATGATGATGGTGCCCAGACCATCTATTAAGTATCTGTCTTGAATCTCACATCTTTGCTCGGTGCCTTGCGGAATGATGCTGTGTTGCGTCAGGACGTGAACCTTGTATCCGGCCCTGATGCTATTCGGGGCCGGCAGGCTCCGCCAGTTGTTTTCATTGCCTCCATTATCTGTCTCCGTATCACCGGCAACACACACAACAGTCCATTCTCATACTTATCACAGTCATCTACACGAAACAGCTACACTTTAAACAACACTCCAGCTTTGGGAGAGAAATTGACATAATATTGATCTGACACTCCTTCTCGATTTGGCTGCTATTTCTCTCACGCGGCTCTATCGCCAGCGCAACATTAGAGCAATCATCCGTAAGTGCAAGTACAGCCACTATAGGCCGATAAGCCCTATTCCTCAGAGATAAAATATCTCGCGCTGACTCAGTCGCCTTTTTCGCAGCAGTCACTATTTCAAATCTTTGGTCGTGTACAGAGGTAGTCGCTTGCCCTAAATCCCCACTCGCCCTACGCCCAGAGTTTCGTGGGGACTCCAGTGTTCGCCACTTATTTTCACGTCGAAACAAATCTTGAAGGCAACGCCCAACGTCAGGGATCGTGGCCACAGGCGGACACAGCTGATGCTCCAGAGCCGTCGTCCCGGAGACCCCATCCCCACCGTTGCCTGGTACTACTGTCTGAAGCCTGTCGGTCATTACCAACGCTCTCTACAGCTGCTTTGGGACTGCGGACAATTCTCCCTGTTTTTTCATGGTCGTCGTCGTCATCATTCTTCGTCGGAGCTGGACGTTCCGACCTCTCCGCTGGGACGTTCTACAGGAGTCTTCCGATGTCCCTGGATGTCTGAATATCAAACTGACTATGTGTGAAACGTTCAATGAATTTCTAAAGTAAAATTTTGTCTACCAACTTGACAGAAAATCCTTAGAAGTTTTGGTCATACGTTAAATCGGTAAACGGTTCGAAGCCATTTTACCAGACACTCTGCGATCATAAAGTCTTTGAAACAGAGAACGACAAAGAAAAAACCGAAATACTAAACGTCTTTTTCCACAACTGTTTCACAGAGGAAGACTGCACTGCAGTGCCTCCGTTAAATTGTGGCACGAATGTCAGAATGTCTGATATCGAAATAAGTGACCTTGGGATAGAAAAGCAACTTAAGTCACTCACCAGATGGAAGGCTACTGGGCCTGGCGGTATACCAATATGATTCTACACAGAACAGCGAAAGAACACGCCCCTTTTCTAGCTGCAGTGTACATTTCATCTTTGGTCGACACACGCGTTCCTCATGATTGGAAAAAAAGCACGGGTAATTCTTCTCAGTAATGGTCCTCGAACAGATGCACAAAACTATCAGCCTCTATCTCTCGAGCAGTCCGTTGTAGAGTTTTGACACATGTTTTATGATCTTGTGTTACGACATTTCTGGATACCGAAAGTCTCTGCAGAAGTCAACATGGCTTACAAGAAACAGCGATCTTGTGAAATACAGCTCACATTGTTGCTGCCCGAGATCTAGAAGGCGGTAAATACCGGCGCCCAGGTAGATGCTGTGTTCCTTGACTTGAGTAAGCCATTCGATACAGTTCCACACTTCCCTTTAATGAATTAAATACGAGCACAAGGTATATTAGAACAACTGTGTGTTTATATTGAAAAGTTTCTAGGAAACAGAACACTCCACGCTTTCAGACACTACTCACTTGTTCCCTGAAGATGGTCCATTAAGCCGAAAACTTGTCCGAAATGAACAAAAATCAATCGAACAGAAACAGCGTACATATTATCCAACCCTGAATATGGAATTGTGCTACCAAGAAGTAACGGAACAATCCATAAATAACTTCAACTATTTCGTTGCAATCAGGTTGCTTCATTAATAAGTTGCATGGGTATATCATGAGACATAGTTCATTCATATCAGGGCAAACTAAGTTTTCTTTGCACTAGTTCAACCATTTCTAAAAAGAGGAGAAACTTTAACAAAAGCCTACTTCCATACCGTCAAGAATGAATAATGAGTGAAAAAGTGAAGGAGCCATTTGTATATCACAGCTTCTATGTAATCCTGTCTTGGATCTCAGGATGAGAAGATTAAAAATGGTTCAAATGGCTCTGATCACTGTCTTGGATCTCAGTATGAGAAGATTAAAAATGGTTCAAATGGCTCTGATCACTATGGGACTTAACTTCTGAGGTCATCAGTCCCCTAGAACTTAGAACTACTTAAACCTAACTAACCTAAGGACATCACACACATCCATGTCCGTGGCAGGATTCGAACCTGCGACCGTAGCGGTCACGTGGTTCCAGACTGTAGCGCCTAGAACCGCTTTTCCACCCAGGCCGGCTGAGAAGATTAGTTTAATTACATCGCACGTAGGGTATCTTAGCATTCATTCTTCCTATCCTCAGTTTCGTCCGCCCTCGGTAGCTCAGTGATGCCGGCACGGTAGCTCAGCGTGTTCGGTCAGAGGGTTTAGCTACTCTCTGTAATAGAAAGCTGAGTGCACGGACCAACGAACAACCTGAACGAGTGTCATCGGATGTCCGCCACGATCAAATTCAACAAACAATATAGAACAAAATGAGATCTACCAAAAAAAATAAAAAAGAATGCGGTGGTCAGCGCGACAGAATGTCAATCCTAAGAGCCCGGGTTAGATTCCCGCCTGGGTCGGAGATTTTCTCCACTCAGGGACTGTGTGTTGTGTTGTCCTAATCGTCATCATCATCTCATCCCCATCGACGCGCAAGTCGCCAAAGTGGCGTCAAATCGAAAGACTTGCACCCGGCGAATGGCCTACCAGACGGGAGGCCTTAGTCACACGACATTTATTTACCCTCAGTTTCAAGTGGAACGGGAAGAAACCAATTCCAGTACGTTCTACAACGGTAAGCATTCTCTGTCATGCACTTGATAGTGACATTGCAGGGCACGAACTACAGGAGTTGGACAAATATATGGAAACCCCGAAACATTCCCATGTCTACAGCGCTTTAAAAAAAATCGTTGGCATTTAAAACAGCTCGCAGCCACCTTGGAATACATAAATACAGTCCATGTGTATTTATAAAACGAATCAAGGAATCTTATAGCATTCTCCTAGCAAAATAGTAGCAAATTGAGATAACGATGATGCAGGTGTATAGCGACCACTCACCCTTCCCTCACAAGTAGACCAGGAAGACTCAATTGAGATCCTCTTACTAACGTGGCAAGGTGGTCGCAAAACCAATCCTGGACGATGCGAGCTGTGAGCAGGGACTCTGCCGTCTTGGAACACAGCACCATCACTGAGAAGTAAACTCTGTACCATGGTTACATAATTCTTGGCATCAATGCGACCTTGCATAGTTACCACGAGGCCTATGAAATGTGAAGATACGGCTGCCCAAATCTTCATCGAATCTCCACCAGGTTTCACTTTTAAGTCGCAAACTCCGACTGAAGTTAGAAACAATATGAAACAAGACTCATGCGACAAAATGAGTTTCTCCCGTTGCTCCTTTACTGCTTTGGCACCGTGTTATCCTCTTGTGGGTATTTGCATCATGGACGAGTGTTTTTGGACTTCTAGCTCGACCTGCAGTTCCCTGCGTATTGGAGTTCCCTTCGTGTTGTTTTGGTGCTAACAGGTTTCGCGAGTATGACATTCAGTTCTACAGTGACTTCGGCAGCTACGGTCCTATTTTTCGTCACAACCCTCTTCAGCGATCTTCCGTCACGATGACTCAACACTCCTTCGTCCGCGTTGTGACTTAGCCGGTGATGTTCTTCCACTCTCCCTGTATGTGGTATAAATTTCCGATACGCTGTCTCCTGAAACACTAAACATTTCGGCTACCTTGCTTAAGGAAGCAAACATCATACAAGCACCAACAATCTGCACACGTTCGAATTCATTTAGTTCCGACATCATGCACTGAAAACTATGCAAAACACTTTTCTGACGACGACTGACGCTTCGAGGACATTGAAAGTGGTTCTTCATGCTCAAATACAACAATCCAACCTGCATTATTGGCTAGCACCTGCATTTATGTTGAAGCATGCACTTCTCGGGGTGTTTCCATATGTTCGTCCCATCCCATAGGTGTTTCTCTGACACGAAAATACACTCTGAGACAAGAAAAAATACAGGTATCGACGGAAAATGCCAAATTTTAGACTTTGGTAGCAGATGGAAGAGTGTGAAACTACAGGGCTATTTCACAGTGCAAGGATGGTAAATAGAAGAACTGTAGATACCAGGGCATAAAGTATTAGTGCGGGCAGACAGGTGCATGAAAAGTACACGCAGATATTAGCAATTGAGGGGGTACGTGTAGCTGGTCTCGTAGAACCCAAGTAGAATAACTGGTGAGTCACTCGATATTTGATTAGGAGCAATGCCACTATTCCGTGATATTGGTAGAAATGGGTGAACCATGGCCAAACACGGCGCCAGGTTGGAAGCGGTCGACCTAGGGACACGACAGAACGAGAGAAACGAGCAATCGACAGGGGGACACTGACAGTCCCCGGATTCATCATTAGCATCGATCCGACATCGAACTGGTGCTTAGTGACTACAAGGAGCACTAACAGCACCGACTACCATTGACACATGTACACCGAAAAGCCCATTTGCAGTGCTGTCGGGCATATTCTGACTGGAATCTCATTGACTGGAGTAGGAATGTCTTCAGTGATGATTGCCACTTCAAAATGAGCTCCGACGACCAGCGAAGATGTGTGTGGAGACTGCCCAGACAGCGGTGGTTCAAATGGTTCAAATGGCTCTGAACACTATGGGACTTAACTTCTAAGGTCATCAGTCACCTAGAACTTAGAACTACTTAAACCTAACTAAGCTAAGGACATCACACACATCCATGCCAGAGGCAGGATTCGAACCTGCGACCGTAGCGGTAGCGCGGTTCCAGACTGTAGCGACTAGAACCGCTCGGCCAGCCCGGCCGGCGACAGCGGTGGGATTCCAACGTTATTTTCGTCCGCCATATGGCTTGACAGCCATGAGTGATGATCTGGGATGCCTTTTAATTTCTAAGCAAGACCTCTCTGTTTGTCATCGGCGGCACCCTCACAGCGCAGCGGAACGTTGACGATATTCTACGACCTACTATGTTGCCCTTCATGGCAAACCATCCTCGTCTCACATTTTAGCAAGATAATGCCCGCCCACATACGGCGATAGTTTTTACTGGTTGTCTTCGTGCTTGCCAAACCCTACCTTGACTTGCAAAGTCACCGGATCTCCAGCCAGTTGATTACTTTTGCCGCGTTATGAGCAGGGCGCTCCAACTAGCTTGGGGTTTGACGATCTAACCTCGAATTGGCTGGTATTTGCCACGATATCCATCGGGAGTACATCCAACAACCCTGTCAATCGGTGTCAAGCTGAATTACTGCTTGCATACGGGCCAGAGGTGGACCAATGTGTTATTGATTTGTTCTACTTGTGAAGCTATTTTTCTGGAACAAATCATCCAATTTATCTGAAACTATACATTTGTTTGTCAGTACATGTACATCAAATTTACCGATTTCCGTCCAGTATGGATAAGTCCTTCGTGGTGTGTTGTTTACTGTCACTGAAACTGACCGTGAGAGTCCTCCTCGGTGCTGAGACTGCCCATCCTTACGAACCCCGCATATGTTAAGAAGGCCGCAGTGCAGCGCTGGACGCCTGCCAGAAACTACGCCTACCCGCAAGCGGGTGGCTTGTGTCAGGCGAGTCCCAGCCGCGGAACGGTCGAGTTGGAGCTCTGCGAGGGACGCAGCAGTCGCGACGTGACTGGGCCGCGCGTGACGATGCGAAAAACGCGCCGTGGGGCGGCGCTCTGCCACCGCAGGAGGAGAGCTGAGCCTCTGGACGCTGACAGATGGGCGCAGGTGGCGCTCCGGCGTGGCACGCGACCCACCAGCAGTGATTTATGGCGCCAGCGTGACGGGGCGCGAGCTGGCCGCCGCTCATCTGCGCCGCTTGCGTCCGAGGAGGAGCCGCGGGGAAGTCGCAGGCGACAGCCGCTGCCGTTAATTTGCGAGCTCAATGCGAAGCGCAGCATCATCCGTGACAAGCTCTCGGTTTTTCGCTGTCTAATTACTTCTATACAGTCTAACGACATCTTATGATTCACAACTTGAGAGCCTAGACGTCAAGATAACGTTCGCCCATTAATACATACCCTGAGATGAAAAAAATCACTGGATCCTCCTAAAATCGTATCCGATCTCCTTTTTCCCAGCGTGGTGCAGCAACTCGACACGACATGGACTTAAATCGTATGAAGTCCCCTACACAACAATGCTGCCTCCATAGCCGTCCATGACTACGAAAGTATTGCCGGTGCAGGAGTTTATGCACGAAGAGACCCCTCAAATATGTTCTATCAACGTTCGATTGGATTCATATCGGGCGATGTGGAGGGCAAAATCATTCACTCAGCTGTCCAGCATGTTCTTCACACCAATCGCGAAAAATTGTGGACCGGTGACATGGTGCACTGTCATCCATAAAATTCCATTTATGTTTGGGAACATTAAGTCTGTAAATTGATGCAAATACTCTCCAAGTAAGCGAACATGCCCATTTCCAGTCAATAATCAGTTCAGTTGCATCATAGGCCCAGTCCATTCCAAGTATATGCTTTGTGGAGTCAACGCCGCAATCGAACCCTGTCATCAGCTCTTACCAACTGAAATCGGCACTCAGGTTACCAGGCCTCAGTTTTCCAGTCGACTAGTGTCCAGCCAATTTCATCACAAGCCCAAGAGTGGCGCTGCAGGTGACGTCGTTCTGTTAGCAAAGGCAGTCGCCTCGGTCGTCTGCTGCCATATCCCACTGACGCCAAAACTCGTCGCTCTGTCCTGACGGATACGTTCATCATACGTCCCACATTGATTTCTGCGGTTATTCCACGCAGCATTGCTTGTTTGCTAGCACTGACAACTATATACAATCGCCGCTGGCCACTGCGCTGTCCTTGGTGAGAGGTAAAGAATGAAATTTATTATTCTTGGTCCGCTCTCGTTACTGTGAAGCTCCAAATATTAAATTCTCTAACTAATAAATGGTATGTTCCCTGGATCTAGCTTCAACAACCATTTCGCATTCAGAGTCTGTTAATTCTCATCGTGAGGCCATAATCAACTCGGAAACCTTTTCACCTGAATCATCTAAGTACGAATGAGTGCTCCGCCAATTCATGCACTTTTATACCGTGTGTGTGCAATACTACCGCCATCTGTACAACCCGAATCATCTGGCCATACCGTGGGTACTTTGACTGCTCTTGGAGAGGCGTCATCGAACTACAACATATGAAATATTTGTTCAGTTTTTAATTTGAATGAGAAAAAAGCTTTCTTAACATGATGCAATCCTTCGCCACAAGAGTACTTGGTAATTTACCGCTGTTATTGACTATTAAAGACTCACTTGATGCTCTGATTAACAGTTGTCTTGAAGTAAAGTGTTCAAAAATTACAAAAGTACGTACCTTTCCACCTGAGACTCTGAATAACTCTTTAATTCTACTCCATGACTATAGCTTCAACTGAGATCAAGAGCCGGCCAGAGTGGCTGAGCGGTTCTAGGCGCTACAGTCTGGAACCGCGCGACCGCTACGGTCGCAGGTTCGAATCCTGCATCGGGCATGGACGTGTGTGATGTCCTTAGGTTAGTTAGGTTTAAGTAGTTCTAAGTCTAGGGGACTGATGACCTCAGATGCTGAGGCCCATAGTGCTCAGAGCCATTTGAACCATTTGAACTCTCCACCTGAAGAGTTCGGCCTCATGGTGCCAGTCTTTTGTCTTTTTATTTGACGCCACTTCGGCGACTTGCGCATCGATGACGATGAAGTAATGATAAGAACAACACACACACACACACACACACACACACACACACACACACACACACACACACATCCTCACACACACGGTCGTCCAGAGGATAAAATGCTCGATCCAGCTGATAGTGGAACCCAGGGACCCATGATCTAGAGTCATTAACGCTAACCGCAAAACCACGATCTCAAAATTACTCATGATACCTCGTGTGATTATACTTTCTGATAAAAAGAGTAGGTTTGCCAGGGTAAAATGCTTATAGACAATCGAGAGATGTCGCATCTATTGTCTCAATACACGGCTTCCGCCATGTCAAGTGACAAAACTGCGAATTGAGTTTCACAGCATTGCCCATTTTCAAAATTCGTGCTGGTTGGCTTAGAGAAGGTAATTCTGTTCTAGATAATCGCCGTTTTCAAAATTCGTGCTGGTTGGCATTGGGGGGAGGGGGTAATTCTTTTCGAGATACCTCATTATGTTTCAGCTCTCAAAGTCTACAAAAAATGGACGACCGTTTTGTGGATCACTTCTGCTACCTTTCCTGCAAACAAGTGTGACTTGTGTATCCTCCTAACTACTGGGCACGGCTTTTTGCTCGAAGATCTACGGTAGACTGTAGTTAAGAGAGAGACTAAATCGTCCCAAAATTGGTTGGCTCTGAGCACTATGGGACTTAACATCTATAGCCATCAGTCCCCTAGAACTTAGAACTACTTAAACCTAACTAACCTAAAGACATCACACAACACCCAGTCATCACGAGGCAGAGAAAATCCCTGACCCCGCCGGGAATCGAACCCGGGCGCGGGAAGCGAGAACGCTACCGCACGACACAAAATTGGATATAGAATCTGATTGGGATTACATCGGGCACTGAGGTTTTCTTCGATTTTAACGATTTCAGTTGTTTCTCGGTGCCACTGGCACCAATATCTCTTTCCCTCATCTTTTCAGTCATGAGAATTAAACTGGGGCAGTATTCCTGAGCTTTCTGTTCTAAAGGAACATATGTAAGCAGAGTTAACCGTTTCTGGTTTGCTTTGTTGCTCTCAGTTTCAGTTACTGCCTCGTGCTTGACTAGATGCTAACTTGGGTGCCATTGTCACTCATTATATACAACCGGATTATCTTAAGGTTTTGTGAAAGATTTTTCGACAGTATTCTGCTTCGGTAATTACTGTGCTTGTATAGCTCTCTTGACAACCAAATGAGTTTCATTCACCATCTACGTATAACATTATGCTTTATTTTATACTTACTATGCAATAGTTTCGGTATCTTTAGAAGTTTTTTTACAGTAATTGTTTAACACGGCGGGTACCTCCCACAACGAACTGTATTGCTGGGTACATCTACATCCAGTGCACAGGCAACTATTCTTCTAAACTTGAGCCATACTGCCTCTACATGTTTCTGTCCTGAGCTGAAAGATTCAGTTTCCTCAGTGAGATGAGACACTGCTTCTTCTTTGTCTAGTTTACCTAACACACAAATCCTTCTACTTGTTTTAGTTGACATTTGTAATTTGGTATTAATTATCACTATAATTCCCACATGGTCACTAGACCAGTTTCGATAACGACATCCTAAAATAGCTTGGTCTATTTGTTGCCATTAGATACAATACATTTCCATAACGAGTGAAATTCCGAACTATATGTCCTAGATAATTTTTTAACCGTTGTCGTTTCACGATACGTATGTGGCAGAAAGTAATATGCTGCCCGACTCCCTCTGTAACATATGATCTCAGAATTTAGACACTGAAATTCTCTGTGATCCACAACAGCTGTCTTACAACGCATGACACCGGATGTTGTCAAGAATCTCCGTAACATTCTCGAACTAACTAAACTACTACGTGAAGAAATGTTCTGATTGTCGTTGGATCTTCTGCATCTATTCTACGAATCTACTATGGATTCTCAAGAATCGATGGAAAAAGTGATTTTAACCCACCTCCTTCGTGGATGAATTACTTTTCTCCAAAGTTCTTCAAATAAATCTCAGCCTTCTACTTTTCCTGCAACTCCGGACTGTTAGTTCTAGATATTTTTACTGTTGTTACTGTTTCCAGTTCTTTTTCACCGTTAGTGTAATGGAACACAAATTTATCTCTTCGCCTATTTGGGTGCAACACGTTGAATTTATTTAGTTTATGGTTAACTGTGAGTTCCTGGAACAATGATCGAACCGCCATCTATCTTGCTTATTTTCGTTACAGTCTTCTGGAGTAGCAACCTTCTTATAAACAGAAGCATTGTCTGTGAACAGTCTCACTGATCTCAAGAGGTTTTCCACTTCACTCTACTCATTCATCTGATACGCAAGTCTAATCAGACATCGACTAAAATCATGAAGACCGATCAAAATTAATTTTTATTCGAGCTGCAATTCAGTAACAATGACTGTAGAGGTCAAACCAGCCTTAACTTCTCTATATTGTAACTGCTATCTCGGCATCAAAGTAACTGATAATGAACGAAGTAGAGAGGATATAAAGTGTAGACTGGCAATGGCAAGAAAAGTGATTTAGAATAAGAGAAATTTGTTAAATCGAAACAGGTGTAAAAGTTAAAAACTCTTCTCTGAAGGTATTTGTCTGGATGTAGCCACGTACCGAAGTGAAACATTCACGATCAACAGTTTAGGCAAGAAAAGAACAGAGGCTTTTGAAATGTCGCGTTACAGAAGAATCATGATTAGATGGGTAGATCGGGTAATTGATGAGGCAGTTCTGAATAGATTTGGTGGAACAAACTTGACTAAAGGAGGGGATCGGTTGAAATATCAAGGGATCATCATGTTGGTTCTAGAGGGATGGGGGAGGGAGTGACGGGTTTGGGTAGGTTGGGTTGGCGCGGGGATACAAATCGTAGAGAAAGACCAGGGGATGAATACAGCAAGAAAATTCAGGGGCTTTTGGGTTGACGCAGTTATTCCGAACGAAATGGCTTACACCAACTACAGCTGCATGGACCACTATTCGAACTGAAGACAGAATCCTAACTGGGTCACTACGGAATTAATGGTAGTGCTGGCCAGCGGGCGGAGGAAGCATGGAGAGTCAGATTTCGACAGATTAGCAAGCGTGAGTTGAGTACCACCTCACTGTGGCAGGCCAAGGGTCTTGTAAATCGGCCGCGCCGTGTGGAGCTTTCGCCCACCCCACCTCTGATACCGACCATGTAGGCCGTTGGATGACTGTATTGTTTGATCACGGGATGATACCTCGTAGTGAAATTCCTTTGCTTATACTTTATATGACGCAAGGCACAACATGAGATTTCAGCCGAAAGCTTAAAAAACGGTGTCGCTTGGAGAACCGCCTCAGCAACTAAAATGGTCAGTTTAGAGACAGGTCCTTGAGGCGAGACGTTTTCTCCTGAAAGCACTGAGTCTCGCGCAGGGAGTTCTATGAAGGAAGACGGAAGGAGGGGCCCATATGAACGGATCGCTACCTCCCTGCCTCTCCCGAAAACAACAAAATGTTTTCAGACTTCTTTTGCCGCTTGGTGACGCATGCAGAAAACAGGTGCCATAACTTTGGTTGGATGCGACATTCTGTTCTTTTCATATGGGCGAGAGAGAAAGGCATTGGGTGTTCTTAAAAAACACCGCACGTCGGAGGAATCAAGAAGCTAAACGATGACGTAGGCTCACGAGTGCAGAATTCTCAGAACAGAGAGGAAGGAGACCAGTCAATTGGAGATTTTCTCGCAGTTTTTTATGGGAGGAAAACAAAAATAAAACAATTACGCCATCATACAGGTACGAACAAACTGTTCCTCATTGGAGGACGATGTTTAGATGCAAAAATGAGAGCTGATATAAGGTTCTGTCTGGACAGTCTTTCTCTTAACTTCATCTTTTTGACATGGAGATGGAGTCCAGACTGTTTGTTTTACACTTTTGGCAGCAGTAGTCAGTCTTTGCTTTGCGACTACTTGCCGCCTGAGCAGCCGCATGAACTGGTAGACATAGTCCGCGGCATCCATCTAACTGCAGCCTGCTCACTCACATTCGTCAACTACGATACGAATATCTGGCGGCCTCGGATGGAATGAAGTTCCTTACTATGTTATTAAGTTCAAGTAGGCTCACTCATGACTGGACACACGGGCACAGTTGCGTGGCTAATTTTATTCCACTTTCTGGTGCAACCGCACAATAAGTGTTATTTATCTGCGCTCACCTGCACTGATTTAATTGTGTTAAGAATCTGATTTCTACCAATCCTACGTATCTAGTACATCGCCTAACCTATCGATTTTGCTATTATTTGATAGCATGTTGAACAATGTTCTTTGTCGTGTGTATGATTTAAATTCATGGACTTTTATTTATCACTCGTGCACACTGAACTCTTGTGATAAAATCTGGGCTAATATGGGCCACGTCATTGATCCATAGATAGTGAGTATCTGCAAACGTGTATTAATACTGAGCTATGGAAAAATCACTATCCAAGATACAGTGCTACGGCCACTTCTTTCCATTAACAGACTTAATGAAACTCCATAGCCTTACCTTTTTTTTCTGAACACTACAGTTCTGCAGAACGAAGTTGCTCTCAACGGCCCATCTGATGCAGATCACGAAACTATTCCAGAGAGAAGGCTCTGCTCGATTGGCATTTCGGCAAAGGCCTATTAACACACACTTGAGATACGGCCAGAAATACGTCCATAAGTTTCGTCCCGTTAAGGACGACGTGTTTAGTTCTATTGTAAGTAGACTGTTTAGGTTTTTTTTATTGGTAACGCCACCTCTGTATGAAAACACTGGCTGTGCTGTGTGCAGTCTGTGGCTGCTTTGCGTTGTTGTAATACTCGCCATTGTAGTGTTGGGCAGCGGCAGCTGGATGTGAACAGCGCGTAGCGTTGCGCAGTTGGAGGTGAGCCGCCAGCAGTGGTGGATGTGGGGAGAGAGATTGCGGAGTTTTGAAATTTGTCATGAACTGCTATATTTATATATGATGATATCAAGGTAAATACATTGTTCGTTTTCTATTAATATCTTTCATTTGCTAACTATCCCTATCAGTAGTTAGTGCCTTCCATAGTTTGAATCTTTTATTTAGCTGGCAGTAGTGGCGCTCGCTGTATTGCAGTAGCTTGAGCAGCGAAGATTTTTGTGAGGTAAGTGATTTGTGAAAGGTATAGTTTAATGTTAGTCAGGGCCATTCTTTTGTAGGGAATTACTGAAAGTCAGATTGCGTTGCGCTAACAAAATATTGTGTGTCAGTTTAAGCACAGTCCTGTATAAATTGTTCAAAAAGGGGACGTTTCATACTATCTGCTGGAAGTCCTGAAGCAATTTACAAGTCTGGCCCTATAGTCGGCAACCTCACGTTTTGCTCACCATACGACAGTACGATCCCGAACAGAATGCCTTTCAGACGACGAGGAACACGATATCAAGCTGTACACCTTTTGTGTGGCTGTTTGCATCCCATGAATGAAGAGAGCGAATTGTGTTTCTCTAGATCTCTGTTACGGAATCCGTAACCATTTTTACAGAAGAATTTTTCGTTCTACGAAAACATCATACTGCGCTGAACCTGATGGAATTACCTGTCCATCTCAAACTAGCCCATCGACGAACAGTTTTCTGCAGACGACTCATTCTTGTGTAGGTTTCTGCGGCCAAAGTCAGTTTGCTTAGAGGCTTTCTGGGCTTATTGACCCGAGGAAGGTTGTTGCAACTCGGTAGAAACGTTGGTGCTTTTTAGGAATTTACGTACAGACAATCAAATGACGACAATTTCAGAAAAATTGGTTGATTTATTCAAGAGAAAGGGAATCACAAAATGAGCAAGTCAATAACGCGTTGGACCACGTATGGCCCTTATCCAAGTAGTTACCCGGCTTAACATTCATTGACAGAGTTTCTGGATGTCCTCCTGAGGGATATCGTGCCAAATTGTGTCCAGTTGGCACGTTAGATCCTCAAAATCCCGAGATGGTATGAGGGCCCTCCCCATAACGCTCCAAATGTTCTCAATTGGGGAGATATACGGTGACGTTGCTTGCAAGGTAGGGTTTGTAAAGCACGAAGACAACCTGTTCAAGTTGTCGCCAGACACGTGCTCGCTGGTCTTTGGCGTTCAGTTAGAAGCAGGACGCATCAATAAAGACAAATCTACTCTAGAAATGAGATATTAGGCCGAGGTCGTGTCTGAAGACGCCGCAGACCGCAGTGGGACACCAACCTGACTGTCGCCTGCCATGCAGCCCGACAACTATCTGGTGCGACTTCCTTTCGTAGTAGAACCTACTTCGTTGTCATCCGTGGTAATCTTACAGCATAACGGCACGTTGTCGATATTCTACTCACTGTTTTGTTGTCCTTCATGGCAAGCTATTCTGGGCTCACTTTTCAGCAAGATAATGACCGCCTGCACACGGCGAGAGTTTCTACTGTGTGTTTTGTGCTTGCCAAACCCTACCTCGGCGAGAACGGTCATCGGATCTCTTCCCAACTGAGAACGTTTGGAGCATAATTGGCAGGGCGCTCCACCCAGCTCACGATTTTGACGATCTAACTGGCGAATGGGACCGAATATGACACGATATTCCCCAGAAGGGTATCCAACAACTCTATCAATCAATGACAAGCCGAATTACTGCTTGTATAAGGGCCAAAGGTGGACCAAAGCGTTAGAAATTTTCTCAAATTGTGAAGTTCTTTCTCTTAAATTAATCATCCGGTATTTCTGAAATGGTAACCATTTCGTTTTTGTGTGTACGTATATCACGTCTAAAGTTTCAGTTCCACGCGGATAATTCCTTCGTGGTGAGTATTTTCTTCTTTAAGAAAAATTCTCTCTCTCGTCCCAAACAGGCCGTTAAAGCCCGACGGTACCGACCGGCCGCCGTGTCATCCTCAGGCCATAGCCGTCACGGGATGCGGATATAGAAGGGCATGTGGTCAGCACACCGCTCTCGGCCGTATGTCAGTTTTCGATACCGGAGACACTACTTCTCAATCAAGTACTTCCTCAGTTTTGCCTCACAAGGGCTGAGTGCACCCAGCTTGACAAAAGCCCTCGGCAGACCGGATGGTCACCTAATTAATTTTGGTGGTCTGACGGGAACCGATGTTACCACTGCGGCAAGGCCGTGTTTTCTTCTTTAAGAGCAAACGAAAATTTGTGCCGGACCGGGACTCGAACCTGCATATCCCGCTTGTCGCTACCGGTTGCCATCCGATTCGTCTTCAACTTCATCTATCCGAGAACACTTCCATGAGCGACCCATACTTCCATTGGTCCTTGTGCCGAGATTCCCCAGTAGATGAAATGTATGACGAGATAAAAGAAATTATTCAGGTAGTGAAGGGAGACGAAAATTTAATAGTCATGGGTGACTGGAATTCGTCAGTAGGAAATGGGAGAGAAGGAAACATAGTGGGTGAATATGGATTGGGGGGAAGGAATGAAAGAGGAAGCCGCCTTGTAGAATTTTGCACAGAGCATAACTTAATATAGCTAACTCTTGGTTCAAGAATCATAAAAGAAGGTTGTATACCTGGAAGAATCCTGGAGATACTAAAAGGTATCAGATAGATTATATAATGGTAAGACAGAGATTTAGGAACCAGTTTTTAAATTGTAAGACATTTCCTGGGGCAGATGTGGATTCTGACCACAATCTATTGGTTATGAACTGCAGATTGAAACTGAAGAAACTGCAAAAAGGGGGGAATTTAAGGAGATGGGACCTGGATAAACTGAAAGAACCAGATGTTGTAGAGAGTTTTAGGGAGAGCATAAGGGAACAATTGACAGGAATGGGGGAAGGAAATACAGTAGAAGAAGAATGGGTAGCTCTGAGGGATGAAGTAGTGAAGGCAGCAGAGGATCAAGTAGGTAAAAAGACAAGGGCTAATAGAAATCCTTGGGTAACAGAAGAAATATTGAATTTAATTGATGAAAGGAGAAAATATAAAAATGCAGTAAATGAAGCAGGCAAAAAGGAATACAAACGTCTCAAAAATGATATCGACAGGAAGTGCAAAATGGCTAAGCAGGGATGGCTAGAGGACAAGTGTAAGGATGTAGAGGCTTATCTCACTAGGGGTAAGATAGATACTGCCCACAGGAAAATTAAAGAGACCTTTGGAGAGAAGAGAACCACTTGTATGAACATCAAGAGCTCAGATAGCAACCCAGTTCTAAGCAAAGAAGGGAAGGCAGAAAGGTGGAAGGAGTATATAGAGGGTTTATACAAGGGCGATGTACTTGAGGACAATATTATGGAAATGGAAGAGGATGTAGATGAAGACGAAATGGGAGATAAGATACTGCGTGAAGAGTTTGACAGAGCACTGAAAGACCTGAGTCGAAACAAGGCCCCGGGAGTAGACAACATTCCATTAGAACTACTGATGGCCTCGGGAGAGACAGTCATGACAAAACTCTACCATCTGGTGAGCACGATGTATGAGACAGGCGAAATACCCTCAGACTTCAAGAAGAATATAATAATTCCAATCCCAAAGAAAGCAGGTGTTGACAGATGTGAAAATTACCGAACTATCAGTTTAATAAGTCACAGCTGCAAAATACTAACGCGAATTCTTTACAGACGAATGGAAAAACTGGTAGAAGCCTACCTTGGGGAAGATCAGTTTGGATTCCGTAGAAATGTTGGAACACGTGAGGCAATACTGACCTTTAGAGGAAAGATTAAGAAAAGGCAAACCTACATTTCTAGCATTTGCAGACTTAGAGAAAGCTTTTGACAATGTTAACTGGAATACTCTCTTTCAAATTCTGAAGGTGGCAGGGGTAAAATACAGGGAGCGAAAGGCTATTTACAATTTGTACAGAAACCAGATGGCAGTTATAAGAGTCGAGGGGCATGAAATGGAAGCAGTGGTTGGGAAAGGAGTGAGACAGGGTTGTAGCCTCTCCCCGATGTTATTCAATATGTATATTGAGCAAGCAGTAAAGGAAACAAAAGAAAAATTCGGAGTAGGTATTAAAATTCATGGAGAAGAAGTAAAAACTTTGAGGTTCGCCGACGACATTGTAATTCTGTCAGAGACAGCGAAGGACTTGGAAGAGCAGTTGAACGGAATGGACAGTGTCTTGAAAGGAGGATATAAGATGAACATCAACAAAAGCAAAACGAGGATAATGGAATGCAGTCAAATTAAGTCGGGCGATGCTGAGGGAATTAGATTAGGAAATGAGACACTTAAAGTAGTAAAGGAGTTTTGCTATTTACGGAGTAAAATAACCGATGATGGTCGAAGTAGAGAGGATATAAAATGTAGACTGGCAATGGCAAGGAAAGTGTTTCTCAAGAAGAGAAATTTGTTAACATCGAGTATAGATTTAAGTGTCAGGAAGTCGTTTCTGAAAGTATTTGTATGGAGTGTAGCCATGTACGGAAGTGACACATGGACGATAACTACTTTGGACAAGAAGAAAATAGAATCTTTCGAAATGTGGTGCTACAGAAGAATGCTGAAGATAAGGTGGGTAGATCACGTAACTAATGAGGAACTATTGAATAGGATTGGGGAGAAGAGAAGTTTGTGGCACAACTTGACTAGAAGAAGGGACCGGTTGGGAGGACATGTTTTGAGGCATCAGGGGATCACAAATTTAGCATTGGAGGGTAAAAATCGTAGAGGGAGACCAAGAGATGAATACACTAAGCAGATTCAGAAGGATGTATGTTGCAGTAGGTACTGGGAGATGAAGAAGCTTGCACAGGATGGAGTAGCATGGAGAGCTGCATCAAACCAGTCTCAGGACTGAAGACAACAACAACAACAACAACAACAACAGCATTAGACTACCGTAATTTCTGCACAGGTTTTGTCACATTTTACCAATCGTCTTACTTCACGCCATATGAGGGGAACGCGACGGCAGGAAAACAGTGTCTCAGCCTGTATGAGAATCATGATAGTGCAGTGCAAGCACTTGGGAATTGTAAACAACGGGGCAAATGGAAGTTTGGGTTGCTGCTGGAAGTGTGATCGACAGCCGTACTTGTTTTAAAGGAGACCGCTCGCGACAATTGGGACATCAGAGCCCCGGACCTTGTCTGGCACAAATTTACATTTGTTCTGCAGGTGATGCTGAACCATTAGGACAGTTTGCGAATAATTTCGTTACGTGACTTATGGTCATATGAAACAATTTTCCTTTTTTATCTCGTCTAAATATTCTCCATTTTCTTCATGTAGGTTGTTCATTCCCTGTATATCCGATGCGGTCTCTTCCGTGCCAGTTGAGCTGAACGTACTTTCTGGACTGATATCAAGATCTGCATCAGCTGAGCTGCTGAAAGGCATACCGTTCTCCAAAGAACTCAGATACTCAAGATAGTTAAATGTCACACAACGGACTTTAATTAACACTATTAAAAACTAAGTGACCTTAGTTTAGTGCTTAGTTTTGAGATTTGGTTATAAATACTCCCGCAATTCAGTATTAATAAATGGCATGGAAAACAGATTCACTAACTATGAAATCATAAACTTGGTCGAAGTGGACCAATTTTTCATCACAAAATATTTAGTGTTCACAGATCAAGGAGGACATTATATAGGATGCAATAGTAACAGTATAAGGGCAGATATTTTTATGTGTGGTAACTTAATACGTACACACATCAGTGTGTTGATTGTTCTTCTCTTCGGCTGGCCGAAGTGGCCGTGCGGCTAAAGGCGCAGCAGTCTGGAACCGCAAGACCGCTACGGTCGCAGGTTCGAATTCTGCCTCGGGCATGGATGTTTGTGATGTCCTTAGGTTAGTTAGGTTTAACTAGTTCTAAGTTCTAGGGGACTAATGACCTCAGCAGTTGAGTCCCATAGTGCTCAGAGCCATTTGAACCATTTTGCTCAGAGCCATTTGAACCATTTTTCTCTGCATCAAACAGTCATTTAATAAACACGTCACAAACTTTACGACAGGATGTTTTCTGCACGGTCTTAATTGCACCACTCAGTGAACTACGCCTGTCAATAGAGACTATAGACTATCCGTTTTGCACCCACATGTCCACACTTCAGCACCTGATATGCTGCACAGGAGAAAATACGAATTAATGGCTTGTTGCTGCCACATACACTGTGAGGTTCTGACGAATCTAAGAAACAAATAATTTCTATTACCTATAATTCTTGTCCGCCTGCTTATTTGGGTGGTAACGTGCTTGCCTCCCGAGCAGCGGGCTCGGGTTCGATTCCCGGCGTGTTTGGAGATTTTCTACGCTCGTGGGCTGGGTGTTGTGTTGTCCTCATCAACATTTCATCCTCATCAAGTGCATTCAATCCGCCCGACGTGGCTTTGACTGAAATAAGACTTGCACTTGGCGGCCGAACTTTCCCGGATGGGGCCTCCAGCCCAACAATGCCATACGGAACTTTGACAGAAGGACTTAGCTGTAAAACGGCCATCTATTTTCTTCGGCGAGTCTCTATTTTTAGCATTCTGCTGCACTCTTGCATTGTGCACTGTTTTTAAAGCACGTAGAAAAAATTTTCTACTGTCAGCAGACCGGTGCCTCAGCGAAAACGATATAGGCTGGCACATACCTGCCAAATCCGCCTGAGTCAAAATCTTCTCCTAGTGGTATGTGTGTTCTTCATATGTCACCCTTGGACCCTAGAGAGTATCGCAGTGGGGTCTCTCTGCTCCCGTCCCCTGGCCTTTCTAACTGCTGGGTTTTGCAAACCTCCTTTAAAACAGGCGAAAAACCCAATCACAGTATAGAAAAGGAAACTAAGAGATGTTTGGACCATACAGTCACCGATGTGAAGCTCTTAATAAAAAATAACTTGACTTGTCTAAATATTACTTTAATTAATGATTAATTGGATCTGATTATTAAAAAACGAGAAATGTCTGGTCGGGATCAGTTTGAGGCGACTCATAGTAAATGCGTCCCCGGAGTGCCATTGCTGTACAAAGGTGCGCGGTATTAGAACGGCACGTAGTGAATTGTCCACCACCAGAACTGAATAGTCAGCGCGGAATAATGACACGAAAGGGGTCCGAGTTCCAATCCCGGGGGAGTTGGAAACTTTCTCCGCTTAAGGACTGGGAGTTGCATTGTCTTCGTCATGATTTCATCCCATTCGACACTCAAGTCGCAGGAGTGACGTCAAGTAAAATCACTTACACCAGGCGACCGGTCTACCCGACTGGAGGCCCTACCTGCAAGCACATTTACATTTAGCCGGTGAGTTAAAATACAACCTCTGGGGATCATCTCAGTCCTCTTGGTCTCTTGTGGAACTATTGTCTCTGCCGTATTCGTGTCTTTAAATGAACATCGGACAAGCTGCTCAGATTACTAAGTGATGTCCTCAGATGTTATGCGGAGTAATGTAAACAACTGCACAAAAACACCGAAAGAGATTACGTGGGTCTCTTCCCCTGCCTGCTCACACGACCGCCACCTCCCCCTCCCTACTGTAGGATTAAATGAATTCTAGGGTAAGAGAGCACTAATCCACATTACCATTTCCTTTACACACGGATTTCTAGAAAGTTTAATCGGCTACACAATTCAACGCCAGGCGTACGTGTCCAAGCATCAATCAGCAGGCACAGACTGTCTTTATAAACGCTAATGCAATTCCAGACTGAATCTATCACTCTACAGTGGAAACTTTGATTCGTAAGTATTGTCGGTGACTCGTATGGTATGGTCCGCCAGGAAGTTTCACTGCTGCAGTTTCTAGAGAAAGGAAGTCTCCAATACGATGAAAAACCGTGATTCATCAAAGAGTTAGCTTGAAAGTGGAAAGTCGTTTATGTGTGGTTGATTCAGTTTTCTCGTGAGCAGAGGACTTTGCAGACAATCGCATCTAACGAACTGCCTACCGGATGCTGTGGGCTATCGGAATTGGAAGCGGAATGGAAAGTAGAAGGAACATTAATATCAATTTTCCGCTCCGAGGTCGATTTACGGCGGTAAGCTCGCCTATAAATTAAAAGTCCCCTATCATGTTTAATTAGGCCTATCCTATCATTCGTAACTTCTGGGTTTTACCCGAAGCAAAAATTGTGTAGAAGCCCAAGTTTCTATAGTTTCTTCTTCTTTCATTTTTGGAGTTATGTGATCGTCAACTAAATGTTTGATTTGAATACCATGGGCGAATAATACACGTTCTCGTATAGGAAATGGTATTCCTTTTCTTTCCTCTGATCTCTTAAACAAAGAGTTGGTGTAGTGTTTAAAGCGCTCGACTATGATTAGGGAGGCGTGGAGTGCAAATTCATATCCATCATCTTGAAGTTCGTCCTTAGTTTCTCCAGGCGTATACAACTTCAGATAACTTACGCACGGGAATGGAGCCGGGTGACGTCGCCGACAACCGTCGATATTTCGATGGGAGCAAACCCTGCCATTTTCAAGACAGCAAGTAAGCGCTGTGCAAGCGAATATAAAACCTCGGTTTTCACAGAAACACTGTAAAGATCACAGACACACACACAAACACACACACACACACACACACACACACACACACACACACACACACACACACACACTGTAAACACCAGCGGCATCACAAACCAAAGTTAACCGACGTCAGAACTAAAAAAAATGGTTCAAATGGCTCTGAGCACTATGGGACTTAACTACTGTGGTCATCAGTCCCCTAGAACTTAGAACTACTTAAACCTAACTAACCTAAGGACATCACACACATCCATGCCCGAGGCAGGATTCGAACCTGCGACCGTAGCGGTAACGCGGTTCCAGACTGTAGCGCCTATAACCGCACGGCCACTCCAGCCGGCTCAGAATTAATCGACACTTAAATTAATAACCAGAGGATGAGAGAGTAAGATCCATGCAAAATTTAAACAAAACCCACCATCTCAATTTATAACGTTACTTTCTAGAGATGGTATTTTTTGTTTAAATTTTGCTTGGACTCCTGCTCCCTCACTTGTCAAAAAATAGAGGGACAGAGTTTATGTTACCTCACCTGTTGAGTATATTAATTTCACTATCGATAACTTCTGACACCTGTCATCTTGTTTGTTAAGGCGTCAGTATTTACAATGTGTGTGTGTGTGTGTGTGTGTGTGTGTGTGTGTGTGTGTGTGTTTGTGTTTGTGTGTGTGTGTGTGTGTGTGTGTGTGTGTGTGTGTGTGTGTGTGTGGGTGGGTGGGTGGGTGGGTGGGTGTGTGGGTGGGTGTGGGTGTGGGTGGGTGTGTGGGTGTGTGTGTGTGGGTGTATGTTTATGGAGTTTCTGTCAAAACCGGGGTATTAAATTCGCTTGCACAGTTACAGTAGTTTTGCCTAGAAAATGGTAGGATGTGCTCCTGCAGAAATATCGGTTGCGGACGACGTCTCCTGGCAACATTTACGAAAGTTGTCTGAACATCCTGTAGGTCGTTTTCCATGGTGATTCTAAACAAGGACAGGCCATCTCATCTGGTGCTCTGTCTTTAATGAAGTACGTTTCAACGAGATCAGTCCAATATGTGTGACAGGAAACATAGACGCTTTTCTGTAACTGTATATCGTGTAGAATGTGATAACTTTCCAGACAGACGTGAAAATGTTTGATTAGCGAACAGAATCTCAAGTACAGCCGGAGACTGAAACGCCATGATGACGGCGAAGACATGTTGCGACATGGATGTAACGACACATGGAAAGCGATCCTGATCTATGACAGCCCATGCGCCGTCCAAAATTCGAGTAAACAGTAGAAAAGCCGATGGGGTGCAAATATCGCTCAAAACTGTCCCAGATGGCTTCCGTTGCAGTGAGGTCACATGTCCTGGGGGACCACATAATCACTTTCATGTGTCTGGAGTTATTGCGAAACCGATTTAACAGAATTCGTCTGAGACGGAGTAGTGGATTACTTAGCCGAAAATAGCCTCGCTGATGTCATAAGCGAACAGACGGATGTCATTCTGGATCAAATACGGTTTCCCGATAGAAGTTACTTAGCACTGAAATGGTAAATAGTTTGCTGAGTTGGAGTTCCTCTATCCATTAGATGTTATGGTCATACGGCCACACCTTGTTACGAAACGTTGCTGCACACTGCACTGACTGTAGAAAAGGAAAGGAAAGCTTCTCAGTTCCGGCAAAGACGGGTCATTCGAGCCGGACCGATCGCCGCGTTATCAATCAGCCAGTGGTAACACTTAAGATGCGGGATGGAGGAGGCATGGGGGTAGCACACCGCTCTCGGCAGCTGTCGGGTTGGCAGACCTGGAGCCAATATTATTCGGTCAGGTGACCCCTCAGCTGCCATCACAAGGCTGAGTGGACCCACTTCCAATTCTCCCACCGAGAAAAAATGCTCTGGCAGTACCGAAAATCAAACCCGGTTCCTCTGCATGGCAATCATCTACACTGACCAATCGGCGTCGGTGACGGATATTGACTCTGGCGACATTGGTTTTTCAGGGATCGTAGTGCACACGGTACACACTTCACATGGAGGCCAAGTGGCGACACGATCTAAAAGATGCAGTTTCCCAAACGTCAGAATGCCTCGATGTGCCTCTTTCCCATCGTGATCTTGACTTTCATAGCGATGGCTAGTATAGGGTCTGTAGACGTCACAGCACCTGATGCTCCACATTTTTCATTCGCCATTGTAACGGGTATGCCTTCTCCACATTAACTACAGCCATGATTAGTTCGCTGAGTGGACGTTTCTATAGTTTTGGTTCAGTCAAGTATAAAATAATATCTTATTAGTGTTGCTGATTAGTAATACAGAGTGCACATAAAGTCCGGGAACACTTTCAATTATTTGTTGCACAAGAACTAAACATTGTACAGATGTCATACATATAGCATTTTGAAGATAAACTCTGAAAGTTTTTTAGAAACATTCGATATGTGAACCATGAGTGACCCGGCAGACGTCAATACGGTAATCGAATTCTTGCCATACCCGTCCCAGCATGGCATCGTCGACTGTGACAGTCACTTCCAATATTCTCTCCCGGAGCCCTGCTACATCACCTGGTACAGGCGGTAGATACACCAGATCTTTAATGTGTCCCAACAGAATAAAGTCACACGGAGTGAGATCTGGTGGTCGGGGAGGCCATGTCATGAAACAGTTGTCCCCTTCTGTAGGATGGCCGATCCATAGATGCGGCAGCTCCGTGTTCAGGTACCCACGAACTTCACGATGAAAATGTGGTGGAGTCCCATCCTGCTGAAAGACGAACGGACAGTCCGATTTCATTTCAGGCATCAACCACTGCTGCAACATGTCCAAGTACGAATACCCAGTGAAAGTACTCCCGGCGAAGAAGAATGGCCCGTACAGGTTTCGACGTGACAAGGCACAAAAAACATTTACCTTTAGGGAATCACGCTCAAATTCAGTGCAATTATGCGTGTTCACTTTCCCAATAGTGTGAAAAGTGGCTTCGTCGCTAAAAATTAGGCGATCAACAAAGCCATGCCCATCCTCATTCAATTGTTGCAACTGCGAACAAAACTAAAAACGCTTGTCTTTGTCGTTGTTATTGACCTGGGCACTAGCTCCAATTTGAATGGTTTCATAGACAGCTTCTGTCGCAGGACGTTCCACACTGTCATTGGAGCCATTTCGAGTTTATGGGAAACACAACGCACCGATCTCTTTGGACTCCTCCTGAATGTCTCCCGAACGCGCTCCACGTTCACACTGGGACGTCCGCTTCCCTTTGCCGGTCACAAGCAACCCGTCGTAACGAATTTGTTCTGCCAGTGGTAAATGGCCTTCCTAGTTGGTGGCTTCTTACCGTACTTGTATCTAAAAATCCGTTGAATAGCTGTAGCAGACTTGTTTATGTCGAACTCCCAACACACAGAAAGCTCGCTCCGCACCTGAACTCGCCATGTTTGCGACTAGCGCTGACTATCGGCAAATTACCAAACTAAGCTGTGGCCGTATACATGGAAAAAAAAAAAAAAACTTTCACGGTTTCTCTTCAAAATGACGTATATACGATATCTGTACAATGTTTGGTTTTTCTGCAATAAATAATTGAAAGTGTTCCCGGACTTAATGTACATCCTGTATACACTATTAGAGTTGGATCAAAATATACAGATTTTGTATGAGAAGGGTGTAATTCAGCGTTTACTGATACCGTCTTCAACAGAGTCTCCTGGTTGAAAGGAATTGCTCTAGCTGCCTGATCGATATTTTATTTTCCACTGATGTCGTATGTTTATTTTTCGTAGGATTTTGAATCACAGTCTCTTAACTTTGTATGTTTAGGATGTCAACGTGAAGGAACTGTCTGAATGTGTAATGGCTATTCTATAGTTGAAATGCGATGAGATAGTCTATTTGTGTATTACTAGCGAACCCAGAAATGCTTCACAATTGACAAATATTTATGTAAATCTTCTCCTCCCCCTCTTTCTGTCTGTCTCCTCCTCCTCCTCTCTTTGCCCATGTTCTCCTCCTCCACCTCTACATCTCCTTCGCCTCTCTCTCTCTGTCCTCTGTCCATCTCCTCCTTCCCTTCTCTATATCTATATCTATCTTCTGCAAACCATGTGAAGTCCTGTAAAAGGATACGTCCCATTGTACCAGTTACTAGGGTTATTTCCTGTACCACTCCCTTATGGATCGCGGAAGGAATGATTGTCTAACTGCTTCTGCGCGTGCTGTAATTAATTTAATCTTCTTCTCACGATCCCTATGTGAGCTATACCCAGGGCGTTGTAGCATATTCCTAGAGTCATAATGTAAAACAGGTTCTTGAAACTTTATCGGTAGGCTTTCTCTGCCAGTTCAGATTCTCCAGCATCGCTATGACACTCTCCCACGCGTCAAACAAACCTGTGACAATTCGCGCCGCCCTTCTCTGTATACATTCCATGCCCTTGTCAGTTTCTATGAGTTGGCCGACTCCAGCTGTGGCTATCTACTACGTCCATGTGCTTCGTCTCCACCATCTACCTATCCTCTAACCTTGAGCCTGGTTTATTGTTATTTCAAATTCGGATTTCGTATAGTATTCTAATCGTAAGCTGATAAGTCATAAATTGAACTTCCGTATTTTCTTTAAAAACCGACACTAAGGAAGAAATTGAAACAGCATGCTCTTATGTGTATAGTTTCTGTTCCTAAATCTAACCAATGAGAAAGAATGTGTGAGGGTGAAACAATTTGCTTAGTGGTTTAAATGCCTAGATACCATAGTTGAAACTGTCTGCGAGAAAGATAACAAAATCACATTTATTACAGTAGCGCCCGCATCTCGTGGTCGTGCGGTAGCGTTCTCGCTTCCCACGCCCGGGTTCCCGGGTTCGATTCCCGGCGGGGTCAGGGATTTTCTCTGCCTCGTGATGGCTGGGTGTTGTGTGCTGTCCTTAGATTAGTTAGGTTTAAGTAGTTCTAAGTTCTAGGGGACTTATGACCACAGCAGTTGAGTCCCATAGTGCTCAGAGCCATTTGAACCATTACAGTAGCGCACTACACACCATTTACTTCCTTATATATGATTATAACAGAAAATCTATGCACTGTTGTTTGAAAAAATATATAGTCCATATCCGTCTGAATGTTCATTTGCGTATCGTGTAAGAATTTGAGGTAAATCGGTCAACAACTTTTCAAGATTTTTGGTAATAATATTAAGCAATGACTAGTCTATATACAGTAGTACAGCTATATATTTATTTATATACCATATTTATTAAAAATACGTAAAGTTTTCTTACAGAGTAGTAGAGAAATGTGAAGCAACCGACACAAGAAACTTTTGAGATTTTTTTACAACGTTTCTCTGTTAAGTGATATATACTGAAAAGGATATTGCACATGTGCGCCCAAATTTTTTTTAGAGAACTGTGTAAAAATTTGAAGTAAATCGCCGGTCGCTGTGGCCGAGTGGTTCTAGGCGCTTCAGTCCAGAACCGCGCTGCTGCTACGGTCGCAGGTTCGAATCCTGCCTCGGGAATCGATGTGTGTGATGTCCTTAGGTTAGTTAGGTTTAAGTAGTTCTAAGTCTAGGCTACTGATGACCTCAGATGTTAAGTCTCATAGTCCTTAGAGCCATTTGAACCATTTTTTGAAGTAAATCAATGAAGATCTTTCCGGGATTTTTGGTAACTATGTTAAACAAGGACTTGTCTTTACCTCTATATTACTATCAACCACGTTTTGAACGAATCGCATTTGGCAGTAGGACTTGGTGGCTCTTATTAAAAGGAAAATTAAGGAAAACAAATGGAAACTTTCGAATACCCAGCATCGCATGTATGGGCCAGCTGTTGTCAAAATTTACGACGGCAGGTATCTGTACAGTTAGTGAAGCGATTGATTACTGTCGTCACCTACAAGCGTAATTTGCTAGCTATTTTAGAGCCAAGTCTAAAACAAAAACATGTCCTTTTCTAGAAGCCGGTTGTTTTGCAGAATTCCTTAACTTCGTCTACTTCATGGTTCCCGATACTGATGTTAGATTTATCGCTGACCTCATTTCTGCTTCTCCGCATTATTTCGGTTTATTTTCTTCTGTTTACTCTCCTCCCATACTCTGTACTCATTTGACTGTTCATTCCGGTTAATAATTCCTGTAATTCTTATCGTTTCACGAAAAATAGCAATGTCATCATCGAACGTAATAAATGCTATCTCTGCCGGCCGGTGTGGCCGTGCGGTTCTAGGCGCTTCAGTCTGGAACCGCGTGACCGCTACGGTAGCAGGTTCGAATCCTGCCTCGGGCATGGATGTTTGTGATGTCCTTAGGTTAGTTAGGTTTAAGTAGTCCTAAGTTCTAAGGGACTGATGACCACAGATGTTAAGTCCCATAGTGCTCAGAGCCATTTGAACCATTTTTTGAAATGCTATCTCTTCACCCTGGCTTTAATGTGACTCTCTAAAATTTCTTTTATTTCGATCAGTGCTGCTTCTATGTGTAGATTCCGCGATAAACTGACTCCATAAACTGCGTCGGCGAATCGACTGATGATCGCATTCTGATTTATCATAATTTCAACCTCTGCGCCAATGACGAGCGGCTATCCCCTTTGGAACAACACGTGTGTGAGCGTGATTGGCCAGAGAGAACACGCAGGCTTACCCTCCAGTGTTGTCAGCAGCAGTGGGAGGGAGACAGAGAGGCCGCCATCCATCACCGCTCTGTATCTTATTCATCGACGGCAGTCGCTTAAAGTTACGGCCGCCTGTCACGACAAATTGCCACAGACTGCTGCGGTTAACACATGAGCTGCGCAGGTAGTCAGGCCCAGTATACCCCAGAGAATGCTATTCTCAACACGCACTGCACGTGTAAAGGCATGAAGTGGTATTTCAAAGTCCAAATGGGTGACCACACTAAAATCATTCTGGATATATTACAGCTTATCTCATAAAATACACTCTAAGACAAACAAATAATTATAGTGTTAGAAAAAATTGGAGGATTTATGTGTCTTCGCTAGACATCAGTGTCCATGTCGAAGCGGGACTCATTACGAAGACAGTTCTACTCCAGTCAATGAGACTCCAGACCGAAGACGTGTCTGGAGGCGCCCTGGACTGCTGTGGGATACCAACCTGAATTTCACCCGCCACACGGCCCATAGCGAGCGATATGGCGCAGTGGTTAGCACACTGGACTCGCATTCGGGAGGACGATGGTTCAAACCCATGTCAGGCCATCACGATTGAGGTTTTCAGTGATTTCTATCGCTCCAGGCAACTGCCAGGATGGTTCCTTTGAATGGGCACTGCCGATTTGATTCCTCATTCTTTCCTAATGACCTCGTTGTCGACTGGACGTTAAACACTCATTTTCTCCTCCTCCATACGATCCGACAACCAGGAGTGATGCTGTGCTGTGCCATTTCTTTTCATAACGGGATCTCTTTGATTGTCACCCTCGGCGCCCTTGCAGCACACTGGTAAGTCGACGATAATCAAATGGTTCAAATGGCTCTGAGCACTATGGGACTTAACATCTGAGGTCATCAGTCCCCTAGAACTTAGAACTACTTAAACCTAACTAACCCAAGGACATCACACACATCCATGCCCGAGGCAGGATTTGAACCTGCGACCGGAGCGGTCGCGCGGTACCAGACTGAAGTGACTAGAACCGCTCGGCCATCACGGCCGGCCGACGATAAGCACTGCCCTGCTTTGTTACCCTTCATGGCAAGCCATCCTGGGCTTACATTTCAGCAAGACGATGCCCGCCCGCAGTTTCTACTGCTTTTCTTCGTGCTTGCCAAACTCTACCTAGGAAAGCAGAAAAAGTTTGTAGCATGATGCGTAGGGCCCTCCAACCAGTTCAGTATTTTGACGATCTAACGTACAAGTTTGATGGTATTTGGCAGGATATCCTTCAGGAGTTCATACAACATCTCTATCGAACATTGCCAAGCCGAATAACTGTTTGCATAAGCGCCAGAGGTGGACCATGACATTACTGACTTGCTGAATTTGTGAAGCTCTTTATCTTGAGTAAATCGATCAATTTCACTTAAATTGTAATCATCATGTACAGCACATCCACCGATTTCCGTATAATTCGGATAATTTCTTCATGGTTCGTCGTTAATTTTTTATTTTTAGAGTGTATAAAACAGATATTGCGGAAACATAATCGTAGTTTGAGAATCATTTCTTAATTGAAATGGGGCTGTTGGTCGTCAACATAGTGTCTGTTATTCTGTGATGCATGCATGTCCGAAGCAACGTTGCTACAGTACAAGCATGTCGCAGGCACCCCGGTTCCCCGCTACTGTTTTATAAAGGTGTTGGCGTTGATGATGTTAGAGACGATGTTAAAACGGCCGTGTGATAAATATTGTTTTAGGGATGTTACTGAAAAAATTGTCCGTTTACATTAATGCACAAATTGGGTCAAACAACCACGGGTTTTACGAATGATGGCTGCAGCTTCAGCCAAACGGGCCACCAGCTCTTCTGGAGTGTCTGTTGGTATCTCGGACATCAACTGCTTCATCTCCCCCCACCCCCCCCCCCCCACTCCCCAGAAATAAATCCATAATAGATCAGCAACGTCTGTAAAACAATAGTCCTCATATGGCAGTTTGAATACCTCAACATTACCGGCATTAAGACATTCAAGAACCCCTGGAGGGGAAACAGTACACCTGTGACATTTTTACCACCTAACAAAAGCGTTTATTTTTATCTCCTCCAAACATTGTCACATTTTACAGGTGTATTTTTATTACATCCTATATACAGGGTGGTCAGAAAATGTCTGAAACGCTTGTCGTGATGTTGTAGGGCAGATTGTACTGAGGCATAAATGTTAAGGAAAAAATGCGATACCTTGCGCCGTTTCCGAGTTATTTAGCATTGAAATTAGCCAATCGGGGCGTCGCGCACTCACATTCAAGCGGCCTGCCAGAGGCGGTGTTGCCCAACGAGTGCTTTGTCTCCCTAGCTGAAACTTGAATTCGCGCGCGCAACGACATTGTTGGCTAACTTCAATGCTAAATAACTCGGAAACGGCGCAACGTATCGCATTTTTTTCTTCACATTTATGTCTCAGTACAATCTGCCCTACAACATCACGACAAGCTCTTACTACGTAAATTCTCAATTGATTCGATCGTGGTTCCCATCGCAAAATCTTTAAATGTTCCCGAAATAAGAAACGTTCTTCTAGGCGCTTTTTGCAGTACTTATAAGTTATCAAATATTTTTAAACACTTTGCTGATAGAACCGGAAATAACAGCCTCACGGTACAGTTTAATCACAGTTTACAACCACAGCACAGTATCTAATGCAATTTAGTACAACATGCTAACGATAGACATATCTAAGTTCAAGGAAGTTACATATTTACATATTATTTCTAGATCTGCGGGTTTTTTAACGTGAGACACCGAGATGGCACCTTGGTTTGGACATTCGTCTTACGAGTACATCTGGCTGTGTCTTCACTAAATTATAGTGGCTAATATCGATACAGTTCCTTTTTAAATCGACTCTTCGGATTTCCTTCTCCATCCTGTCCTAATCGGACTATCATTCTCTAATGAACCCATCGTCGACGAGAAGTTACACCGTAATCTTCCTTCTGTGCCACAGTCAACGGAACTACAGAACGATTTTATCCAAACAAACCAAAAAAATTCGCTGACATGGATTGGTTTCCCAAACTGCAGCCATTATTTGTGCGATAAATGGAGGACGTGTAAGTTTCTAAGAAGAATCTCGACTAATGTTTCGTGATTAGCATAGTTATCAGTGTCTCGGAAGGGACACAGGGAGATCAGCAGTGACAGGGTTTCACGACAGGATGAGGTTTGTCATCTCGTCTCTCCAGAAAGGGGTTCCTCCAGCGCGTCTGCGCCCTTGCCTCCGTCGACTGGGAGATGAGTTCTCGCGTATCGCATTCCGCCTGGATGGGGACGGAAAAAAGAAAAATCTAGGGACAGCAGCGAGGCATCTGATCTGCCCGTCGGCTGAGAGCTCCCCCGCAGACAATATGTTGGCAGCCCCTCCTCGTGGGGCTCCACCCTGTTTTATTTTAATCCGCCTCGTGCCGTTTTCGTATCGTCGCAATATGACATAGTGTTACACTTGACAAAAGCGGGAACCATCTTGTACAACATTCACCACATTTTCTAGCATATGTTGCAGAAAGTACACCAGTTAACTTGGAAGGTCGAGGTGGAGAGCTGGAAGCGGAAGTACCAGACAAAGAAAAAATTTATTCCAATGAGTTGAATTATTTTATTTTAAACTCCAGTACTGCACGAAAACAGTAAAATGTACACAAATTTATAGCCGAGAGGCTTAACGATAAATACAAGTAATCACTTGCCAAAGCGACGCGTAAGGAATTTAAAACAGCTTTTTACGCAGGCAATTTACAATCACGAGCTGGCTTAGGTCACCAATGTTGAGCGAGCAGCCCCGTCTGGTAAATTATACAATTTCACAGAGTAAGCTGGCCTTACGTGGTAATTACAACATTTAACGGCAATTCTCAATAAATATGGAATAAAAGGTACACAATAATAAATATATAAAAACAGACACAACTTCAAATTATACATAGAATATGTAAAACTCCAAACTTTTCAGAGCTATGAGTAAGGGTTTATAGAAATCTGATAATATTTAAATGAAAGATGTATTAAAATTTCAAACGCATAGGACAGGCGATGATTAATGTCGGCAACAAGAGATACTTAAAGTACGAGGGACGTTATGACGATAAAATTAAAAAAAAAAAAATGGTTCAAATTGCTCTAAGCACTATGGGACTTAACATCTGAGGTCATCAGTCCCCAAGAACTACTTAAACCTATCTAACCTAAGGACATCACACACATCAATGCCCGAGGCAGGATTCGAACCTGCGACTGTAGCAGCAGCGCGGTTCCGGACTGAAGAGCCTTGAACCGAGATAAAATTGATTGTTGTTTTTCACATGGAAACTTTACTGCCAAAAGCAAATACACAATGGCATTATGCTATGACAGTCTTGAAGAAACCACCCTGGCAAAACGCGGTGCCCTGTGATGCAAGGAACTGTCCCACAGCCTGCTCCATGTCAACATCGGCTTATGGCAAGGAAATGACGTTCTGAGAGTGCGTCTTAAAATCCAGGGAACAGATGAAAATCCGATGGTGCAAGATCTAGACTGTAGGCCAGGTGATCCAGTCTCTTCCCTTCACTGCGATGAGTCTGACCCTGCATGAGCCTAGTTGTGCTTGGTTTTGCGTCGTCATCCAAGAGCACAACGCCTTAAGAGCCTTGTCTCTCTCTCCAAATGGCGAGTGGCGTCCACATTGATGGTTCCTCGCTGGAGGAAATCAAGGAGAATCACACCTTTCCCATCACAGAGCACTGAGCCCATAGTGCTTCCTGCGGAGGGAGATAATTTCAAGTTTTTTCCCGACTGGCGAACAAGGATGCTTCCACATCGAGGAGGCGATTTTGGATTCTGGAGTGAAGTGTTGCACCCATGCCTCATCGTCTGTGAGCTGAACAGAAACTCTTTTTCCTGTCGTTCTTACAGCATCCGGTGATAGAGGCTGATTCCCATTCTTGCACTCTTGTGATCCGGGGTCATCTTTCTCGGCACTTTATGGTAACCCAACGCTTCATGGAGCGTCATGTCTGTGCACGGCCAGTACGGTGTGGACGCCAAGTCTGGCATCGTTATGTGCCTGTCCGCCAAAGCCATGTACCGTACACTAGCAATGCTGTTTTCATTCGTGGATGTGGAGGGACGCCCGCTTCGACTTTCACACTCCTCACTCTGACTTCATCCTCTTAATATGCAAAACCAGATACCAACAGTTTGACGAGGCATAACCTCTTCACCATACACCACACACAGTGTGTAGGCGTTCATGGACGACAGATGTACTACTCTCACGTGTCCATTCATACTGGGTAACGGCACGTACTTCCATTAGCGACCACGTTGTCAGTACACGTCTGTCTGTCATTGTAATGCATACTGGAACAGCTTCTGGCACATCGGTCTGCTTCTGCTCTCTCTCTCTCTCTCTCTCTCTCTCTCTCTCTCTTCCTCGGCGTTGACGCCCCATTCGTCACTGAGCCAGCAGTGGGTCTGGATTCGCATGGTGTTTGGTTGAGTCACCTGGTGTACCATCTTCTCTTATTTCGGAACGTCCCTCGTAACACATCTCCTAGAGTGGATACACATACATCAACCAAAAGCAATGGCAGTGGTTTGCAGCTCTACAAATTATAATGAAAACTCAGCTAGAGCTAGAGCGTACTGCGACGAGACTAAAGAAACCAATGGAGCCGGCAGTTGCGAATAACTTTACGTAAGTTTCGTCTCATCCACACACACGTAAGTCACTCACTGCGGAGAACAAAAGAGCAAAGACGTATGTTTAGAGGCTTCTCATCAAATTAACTGTGTTGCATGGTCCCGTGGCAGCGCAGAGGACGAATCTGGCAACAGCTAGTTCCTTAGGAGCATCTGGCGTCGATCAGTCAGTAGTCCGAGCATTCAAACTAAGGCATGTCTCCTCAGATACAGCATACAGAGGGCGTCCCCTCCAAAGGGATAGTGTGAACTGCATGGTGCACGGGAGCAGCTCGGCACATACGCAGATCAGCGGCAGCACGAAGACTCCAAGGCACTCGAGGAGAAGTCAAAGCCTGGCTGCTGAGCAGAGCTCCTCAATTGTTTGGGCAGAGATATCAGACGCCCTCTAGCGGGAAGCAGTGCTACTGGCTGCTAACAAGGAGGCCGCGTGACACTAGGATTTTTGTAAATTTTTATATTTAAGGCACGTGAAATTCAGAACTGAAATATCAATCGTCCAAAGGAGATCGATGCAACTCTAAAAAAATGCTCGAGAAAATCAGCTTTGAAATTTTCTGAGAACCTTCATTTCAATAATTCAAGCCCGATTTTGTCGATAGGCCACATGACCCTGAGGTAGAATACTCGCCTGCAGCGAGGCAAGCTAAATTTCACTCTGAAATCTGATGCTTAATCATTCCACATATTTATTGGTTGAATCTAGTCCATTCCTCGATACATGTTCCCCATATGCCCTTAGTTAATGACGTGCTATGACTCATAATCTCTCTCTCCAATTCTTAATATTATTAAAACTGTGATCTATATTATAACCAAATGTGCTTTTCATGTACTTTGCCCCCATGATAAATGTCTGTGTTACCTACTGCACATAAAATACTGTTCTCCAAACATCGAAATATAATAATGATTGCACTGAGAACTAACAACAGTACAGACTGTCAACCTATTTCATATTACAGTGTTGCACAATGTTCGATATTACAGTAGAGGAAGACAGAGACTGCGATACATCCACCAAATAATTAAGTAGGTGGGCTGCAATTGCTACTGTGAGATGAAAATGTTGGCACAGGAGAGTATTTCATGGCGGGCCACATCAAACCAGTCAAAAGACCGATGACATAAAAAAATGTACATACATAACTGAATAAAATTTTATGAAAAAAGGAAAAAAGAGAGGTGGGATTCTCAACCGATGCACTTTTTAAGAGTGGTGCATGTTCTACGAAGGTTTCCATGAAGAGTGAAATACGTGACGATGAAGAAAACATACACAAAAAATATCTGTACTGATCGCGACGTCATCACTGGTTCGAGTCACGTTTAAGTAATAATTTTTTTCCTGTTTTCCGTTCTTGACGAATACGTATGCCATTTAGATACAAAATTCATCACATAAAATCTGAGTAACACACATATAATTGTTGTTTTTATGAATATTGCATACACCGATCTTTTATGAAAGATTGTTAATAAAGACTGTTTCAATAAAAAAAGTACAAATAACCTTTTTCTCCCATCTTTATCTATTTTCTCCTTTATGGAAACTCTATTAGAAACATGGCCATTAATTAAAAAAAAATTTCGGGCGGAAATGGAACGGAGGCCGCCCAGGTCGCAGGCGAGCTTTGGACCACAGAGCCACTTTGCACAGCGATAAATCTGGCCGTCAATTACTGTATTAAAGACTATAGAAAAGTTTCAAAGTCAATTTTGTCGAGAGTCTTTGAGAGATGCTTCGACCTGCTTCGGGTTATTATTTGAGTTCTGAACTTTACGTACGACAAATATAAAAAAATTACCAAATTAGACTCCCATGCGGGCTCATTGTAAGTAATAGCGATACCGACATGATTAATGGAACACTGCTTAAAAGATACCCGTCGCTCTTTCAACGACAGTTAAACTTCAATCAGAACTTCAGCAATATTCCAAATATGGTATGCAACTTTTCGACATACCTAATCGACTTGGCAGAGCTATTGTAGTTCCTATCCGTTTCACTGTATTGTAAATTCCACTCAGTGCAATGTTGTGTGAAGTCGATAAGGGCAACATTCAGCTCAGTGGTAACTTTTGCAGCTGGCGTCCTCTCATTTTCCGTCAAATCCTTTAGTCCGTCACGATCATTCAGCACACAGTTTCTTCCGCGTTGTGACTTAGGGAAAGTTGTTTTTCCGCTTTCCTTGTATGCTGAACAAATCTTCGATAAGTGACTCTTCTAACAACATTTCGACTACGCTGGTTACAGGAGCACCCATCACACGACCGGCAACAGCTTGTCCACGTTCGAGTGGACTAAGTTCCGTCAGATACACTCACAACTACACAGTAGCCTGTTCTGACTACAACTGAAACATGCAAAACATGAAGGACGCTGCACAGATACCGTTCGTGGTCAAATACACAGCGCATCTTGCAGGCTTGTCTGGCATTTGATTTATGTTCGGGGATGCATTTCTTGTGGTGTCCCCACATTCGGGTTCAACCCTTGCATCTCTAAGCAGTCAGCTGTGACCAATGAAGCCATTCTTCTCCTAGATGTACAAACACCAGATTTTTTTCCATTGTATGAAGATAGTCATTTAAAACAAAGATATGGAAATGTAAAGCCTTGTGCGTTACGACGAGCTTTCACTATCAGCTAAAAGTAATAGGCGGGAAAAGTTATTGTCCCGTAGTTAATTCACTTCAATCCACTTATAATACTGTGCGACAGAGCTTAAAATGAAGTTATTTCACCAGACGACGCTGACAGAGTTGGAAGACTGTAGCATATCATTCACTTACAAAACAAAAGTACTATACTGTCGAAATGTGTTGAAAGACAGAGCAGCCGAGAAACTGTACGAAACAAACACTAATTGTCCTTGTACACACTATACTCTCGCTAATACGACCCTCAGTATCCGACGTCTGAATAATCCGGCACACTTCCAGCTTCTGGTAATTCAACCTGAAATAACGTCTACAATAATGAAATTTCGTCTGTAACAATGTTGTTAGTTAATTACGTTCCTCTACACTTGGAAATTAAGGCTTTCCTTACGGATCGTTACATGGCTTCTAAAGGGAAACACGTTATGCTAGACCTCAAGCAGAAACTCTAACTCAGATACAGACTGAAGTGAGGTCATTCGCAGAAAACCATTGCTGCTGGCAACAGTGTTGGACGAGCAACAAGCTCACAGGAATGCTACGATGAACCTGATGAAGAAGAGCACATAGGAAGAGAGAACAAGAGGATATCTCTAACTGCTGGTGTTGAAGAAGGAGACGTCTTCCTGGAGTACATTATGCAACAATTAGAAACATGGCAGGCCCTATGAAATGCTTGTAAAGCCGTTTTGTGATAAAGCATACTGCCGTCGCGTGTCATGATTTTGACCACTAAAACGTTGGGCCATGTCGCGTTAAGAGTGTCGAGTTATAGCAATATGTATGTACACGCTCAAGGACTAAGTTTTCTGTAAAAATGAATGTATTTTTGAATTTAATAAAGTACAATCCCTATGTGTTTATACTAAATTTAACACACTCTCAATAATCCGGCATTTCCGCTAATCCTGCACTCACATGCGCGATAAATGGCCGATTTAGCAAGAGTCTAGTGTACTTCCAAAACTGAGAAAACGCTAAACACTTTATAACAGTCTAAACGAAAAAGAATTATGTCATAGTTAGGATTTGTACCGCCGTTCACAGTCCAATTCTCTTGCCCCGCACTTGATTTTTAAGTTTACCCATTCGAAACAACGACCTGTCAATACGCCAGACTTAAACACGAAGGGAAATATTAATTACCTTTTTGCTACCGTAAACTGCCATGTTTTGACGGGATAAAACTTTGAAAATAAAAGTGAACAGACACACTACGCACGAATTAAGTTCGGCAGAAATGGAATGTTCATTCTGACGTAACAATCAAGTCGAGTGAAACAGAGGATTCTGCAGGGTGAAGTACATTGGTTCAACAGCGATCTCACAAAAACTTGTACGTAATAAAGAGAAATTTAAAGGGAAAAAGATATTTACTTACTAACTGTAATAAAATTCACGCTCATTAATTTTGGTAAAAGCATTATAACCAAATTCTGTGTTTCAGTGTATGTTAGGATTGGTTACAATTTGAATTTTATACAAAACGAACTAGTTGTGAATGTGCGTTATTAATTCGTACTTTATTCGTATTTTCAAGAAACAGTGCCAGTTCTGATATTGATCACGTGTAAATGAATCAAAAATCTTCCTCCTTCATTTCTGGAGTTGTTGAATTAGCATAAATTTCATCATTTTCTATTAAACAAGACGTGAACAGGTCATTTTCTTACCAGTTAAGTCTATAAATATTCTTTCTATTCAGGGGACAGTTTGTAATTTACTTAGTCGTGTTCTTTTGACAGAGCTCAGCAATATCAATCTCGGTAATATCATACGGGACAATTTATAAAATGAAATGCTTCCGGACAGTGTGAAAAAAAGGAAAGTTCAGGGTTTTAAATTCCACAGGCGACGAAATGCAAACTCTGATAGGACGAAGAAGAGATAGATAACTGGATGGGTCCTTTCCAAAGGAAACGTCCTGGAACATCTCTTAAGCGATTCAAAAAAATCACGAAAACCTTACCTAGAGCTCAAACAATGTGCTGAATCCTACTCCTCTCAAAAGTGTGTTAACCACTGAGCGATCTCCTTTAATAGATACTATGGAACTGATGCCACAAACGAGTAATAGAGGACTATGTAAACTTTTGAAGTTCCACATCTCAAATTGCCATGTTTTCGTGTTTTCAGCGTGCTTGACGAATACACTTTACGCAGAGGTGAATCTTCATCTAATTTAGAAACATCGTTGCTTACCTATCTTTTCGTAAAAATCACAGAAAATACAACACCTTGTCACATTAACTGTACTGTGTAAAGTTTCTGCGGGAGGAAGGAAGTCTATAATTCAGCATCAATCAATGTCGAGATAATTGGACATGAGCACATGCTTGCTCTGGATCTGGAAGGAAACAAATTAACTGCAGTTTATTCAAAAGAGCAGCCAGGGGATCTTGGGTAACTATTGAAAACCTAAATCAGGAAAATCATTTGAAACTAAGAACCGCAGCTTCTTATTAGGCAGCTAGTGCATTAGGCGCTGAGCTATATTGCTCCTGAGGTAGTTATCGCCAGTCACACGTTGTTAAAAACAGAAAATTAACCATGCACGATTGCAGTTTCACGTAAATACAGGTACTCTTCAGTTTTTAAAGGACAGCACGGAAAAAGTTTATACTGGACTATCTTTGGAGTTTGAAAGTAGCATTTGTCTAACCCCCAGTGATATGGTCCCTATAATTTGCTGGTATCTGTAAAATAGCCCATGGTACACTGTCAACAAACTGTCTGACCCATCACTATCGCCGGCCGGAGTGGCCGAGCGGTCTTTGGCGCTACAGTCTGGAACCACGTGACCGCTGCGGTCGCAAGTTCGAATCCTGCCTCGGGCATGGGTGTTTGTGATGTCCTTAGGTTAGTTAGGTTTAAGTAGTTCTAAGTTCTAGGGGACTGAACACCACAGCAGTTAAGTCCCATAGTGCTCAGAGCCATTTGAACCATCACTATCAATTGCAGATCTCGATCATTCCACTAACCACCAATTCGTTGAATCAGTTTCTAATATACTTCTCTGTTATTACGTTTATTTAAGGTTGTCATTATTTCTGTACTTTCTGACTCTCAAGCAAATTATCACTATCCAATAACCCAACTGTAGTATACGAAAGGTCAAATAAAATCTATTTTTAAGAACTTTGCGCTAAATGCTGTTGTGTGCAAACATTTGCTTCTTGGAAAGAACGAGAACGTTCACTTGTTAATAAGAAATGATAAGGGTTTGAATTACTATTTGTATTTGATACCTAATTCATGTCGCATATAAAAACAGCCAGACCTGTAATTACAGTTTATGTTACATTAAAATAAAATAATGCCAGCATTCGGGGAGTTGCCTCCCTTAGGTACGAGGTCGTGAAACTTAGTGGCTTTGGCCTTCTGCCAGATTACAAGCAGAGACGTAATTCCCCGATGGAGATCCCTCGCTCGCCTGGGAGTGCTGTCGGCTTTATGGCATCACGCAATGAGCTTTTGGGCGACTGGCAAACAAGAAATTACGTTGTGTCTCTTGGTTACCTAGGAGCGCATAAAGACGTAAATCAGTTTCAGAAGTGCTACCTTGAAACAACGAAAAATTGATTTTACTCTTAATTATTGACTGTAGGACAATTAGTGAATAGAATTTCCGTTTCCTTAATGTCATGCTAAGAGGATGGAAAATATTTTTTTTCCTTTTATTTACTTTGCATTAGAAATAGTCTATACAACCATTGCGCTTTTTTTCGTTTCTTTTTTCAAGCAGTACTAAAAATTTCAACCAACTAAGCGCACGTTTTGGCGTTCAGCTGCATATTACACTAACCTATAATTTATTTTGTTATAGATATCAGTCGCATCGCAAAACAAAATGTTCTTCGTCATTGACTAACTACAGTGTTTGAAATGGAAGTATCATGTTGCTAGGCTCTCCCGTCGGGTGGACCGTTCACCTGATGCAAGACTTTTGAGTGGACGCCACTTCGGATACTTGCGTGTCGATGAGGATTAAATAATGATGATAAGGACAACATAACACCCAGTCCCTCAGCGGAGAAAAACTCCGACCCAGCCGGGAATCGAACGCGGGCCATTTGGTATGACACTACATCGCGCTGACCACTTTTTTTTTTAATCTTATTTTTTTCGTTTTTGGTCGTTGCGTCTGATCGGGGCGGACATTGTAAGACATCCATTTAAGTTCGTTGTTGATCGATTAACTCAGTTTTTTTTATTAAAGAGGGCAACTAACCCTCTGACCGAACGCGCTGAGCTACCGTGCCGGCACTCGGCTATCAGGGGCGGACACTACAGTGTTAATTAACGGACTGTATACTGCACTGCGAACTCTAACATTTCTGGAAAACCGCAATTTCTTCTGGCAAATTAGTACTCAATAATTTGAAGCTCAAGAGCTTTTTCGATGAATTACGGTAATGGATTTCAATAGAATCTATTTTTTACACTCAAACAATATATATTTTCTAAAAATACGAGTAGTTGCAGATATTGTATGAAACATATAGTTCACGAATACCACTATTGTGGTCAGATCTTTGGGCGTACGTATCTGTAGTGCGGTTCTTTACGTAACTAGCCTATCTTCACACCACTTTTCTTCCGTTTCTGGTGGTAAGTGTGACAAACTGAGAATTAGCACTTCCCTATCATGCTTCTGTCCTTCAGGTGACGTTTCGCCAGTTGGCATGCCTTCTCATTAGCTCGAATATTGTTTTGTACAAAACTTCTGTTTTTTAGTAGTTCCATTTTCCTTATAACTTTCAAAATAATCCATTTAAAATGTCTGTTATGACAAAACTTAGAAGGCTCTTTAGCACGTATAAGGCTGATCGAGAGTATAAAATTATCCCAAAGGTATGTCCCAACACTTTTACGTATAAGAGCGCCGCAATGAAATTCCAACCACCGAAGTAGTATAGACTGCCTTCTGGTCTGTGTGATTTCACCGCGAAACTGTACGTGTACTAGAAAGGTAAACTCACCGGACATGACAGTAGGCCCCCTTAAAACAACATACTGACGACTTGAGTTGGATGCGGTATCTCTGAAGAAACTTGCGGACTGTATTCCTCACGGATCCGAGGGCACTATTACTCCGCCCGCCTACACCGGTTAAAAAAGACCACATCTGGTGACTGCAGCGGTGGCGGATCTGAGCCACGTCATACTGACGTGAGCCAAGTACACGGCCGCACAAGTGGTCCAATATAGGAAGCTGTTTGCGAGCGGTTGCTCCCTCCCCAGAAGTGTAACTGCTTTAAATTGTCGTAGTCATATTTTTAAGTACAATTTGTTCTCGGATTATTTAAAATACGTTGCTGTGGATGTCTTCTTCACATGGAACGAGCCGAGCTGAAAAATCGTTTTATAATGTAGAGTTTTTATTTTACATTAGCAACTTATCTTTGTACTTTAAATTCTCATCATTGTTCTATTCTGAAATTTTCTATCCTGTTAAGTTGGGACTATTGTAACTACTGTTGGCTACATGGAGGTGGTCATTTTACGTTTTTATTCTATGTTGAGAACTTGTAATTTGTACGTCAAACCCTGTTTGTTGTTTCACTGTGAAATTAGCACTAATGTAATTACTGCTTGCGGTACGATCATTGCGGCCAAATATTAAAATAAATAATAATAAATGAAAATCAGGCAATTATCGAGACTAGATGAAACGTCAAGCGATATTAGCGTGATGTCTCCTGGGGTTGTAGTTATTAGCGTTCACAAAGTGTCGAAGAAATTTGATTCGAAATTCATAAATATCTGATGTTTACCATCTTGATAATCTAGTTTTGATTAGAGTTCCCTAATGATAACTGTGTTATGAAGCTTCGGGATCAAAATAAAAAGTCCGCAGCTCGTGGTCTCGCGGTCGCGTTCTCGCTTCCCGAGCAAAGGATCCCGGGTTCGTTTCCCGGGGGGTCAGGGATATTCACCTACCTCGAGATGACTGGGTGTTTGTGTTGTGCTCACCATTTCATCATCATTCATGAATGTAGCGCGATTGGACTGAGCAAAGGTTGGGAATTTGTCCGTGCGCTGATAATCGTGCAATTGAGCGCCTCAAAACCAAACATCATCATCATCAACACCATCATCATTATCAAAAGAAAAGTGGTGCAACATAATAATGGAGTTAAATAATTATGCCTTTATAGCGTTCATTTGAACTTCTAATTAGAACATATTCATTTTAATAAATCAAAGAGGTATAAATTAGAAATATGAGGCACGTAATACATAAAAAATGGTGTATCTTGAAATCGAACCGCTTCAGATAACAGGTGTCCTCAGTCTACGCCGTATTGATGCTGATTACTCGTCCAACATACATGATCGATTTCTGTATTCTTATTGCATCACCAGATGGGTCTGGGAAAACCATCATATCTGTGTGGATTCTGTTAATGTCGACCATGCGTGAATACCCGGTAGCCAAATGTATGCTCCCACACCACTCCATCACGTAGGTAAAATCAAGTGAGATTATGCGAAAACGATTCAATCTTTTTATTTTTCCACAGATAGGAATCCAAGACACAGTCAGTTTATTATGTGTCGTAAAATATAAGCAAAGGAAAGAGAAAAAGACGTTCCCACATAACTTTACATGGTAAATTGGTATGGTGGGCCCGGTGGTTAGCAGCTATTCACAGACTGACGTGCCGCGCGGGATTAGCCGAGCGGTCAAGGACGCTGCAGTCATGGACTGTGCGGCTCGTCCCGGCGGAGGTTCGAGCCCTCCCTCGGGCATGGGTGTGCGTGTTTGTCCTTTGGAGCAGTTAAGTCCCATAAGATTTCACACACATTTGAAGTAGACTCTATCGGTTTTGAAGGATGAATTTCAGAGTATCAAACTATGTGACATAGATGACAGTACGTTCTGATTGCATTATCTTCGAATCTTAAATTTCTACACCTCCAATGGACCGTATATCTCAGTATTTGACATTAATTACTCCTTGATACCCCACCCCATCCTGAAAAAAGGGGTATTTTACCGACTTAGTTACAGAAGCCCCGCAGAGAATGCTGTATATCGCGTGTATGAGTAAACCCGTGCGCGGTGCGCTCGTCTTTAACTGCCTTGCCTTACGCAACCGGGCCGAGATGCACGCCCACGCCCCTTGGGAAATCTACGGAAGGGACGGGACGTGAGTCGGCTTTTATCGGCGCGCTAAAGTGACAGCAAGGCGGGCGGGCGTGCGTGCTGCGCCAGATGCTGGCGTAAAGTGGAGTTTCACGGGGAGACAGACAACTTCTTCGCCTTTCAGTCCATACGTGAAAGACCATTATGTTTCAATCTCAAGGCCCTCCGTCAACTGCTGTCAATTCTGATTGCGTGCAAAGTTCTTGAAAAGTACTGAAATATGCCTATGGCAGAAGTAAAGAGGACGCAAAATGACACTGCAAGAAAAGTATGACAAAGAGCAATATCTGTATCGTCACATTTAAAGTGTATGGATGGCTTTTTTTAAGATGTTAGGCTGCAGTGTAGGTTCCTACGGAACTGGTACGTTTGGAAAATTTTTGGAAATTAGTGGTAAGGTCTTATGGGACCAAACTGCTAAAGTCATCAGTCCATAAACTAACACACTAGTTAATCTAACTTAAACTGACTTACGCTAAGGACAACACACACACACACACACGAATGCCCGAGGGTGGACTCGAACCTCTGACGGCGGGGAGCCGCGCGGACCGTGACAAGGAGCCAAGACCGCTCGGCTACCCCGCGAGGCAAGTGGTATGTGGAAGATAAACCATTCACTTAACAGTGTAGAAGCTATGTAAATTTGATGCTACAAAGAGTGTACTGATGAGCAGACGAGAAGATAGAACTGCTAATAAGGACGTACTGAATCGTATTCGAAAAATGAAATTTATGACGGAACTTGACTACATGAAGGGACCAGATGATATAGCACTTCCTAAGATGCCAAGGAAAAGCTACTTTCGAAATTGACGAAAACGTCTCTCTGTCTCTCTCTCTCTCTCTCTCTCTCTCTCTCTCTCTCTCTCCCCACAATGTTAGTTCATTTTGCGCAATTTCTTTTCAGATTCTGGAGACCTCCGCTACTTCTAATTTTACGTGAACTGTGTACATCATCAAGGGCACATAAAAATGTATTATAAGCAGACGTGACTTGGATTTCGAGTTCCATTAATTGTCCTCAAACTTTCACATGGTTAGATAACTCATAAATAACAAGCGTAATCTGTTATATACTTTTGTTCTCACTGTGACGGTATTTTTGTTGTGTATAGTGGCCAAATACAACCGACTGCTGTTCGATGTTAGAGACCCCTATCGAGTTTCAAAGAAAAGATGGTTTTCTAAAAGAATCAGCTCGTATTCACGAGAATCTCCTGGTGTAAAACAAAGCTTCGCTTCTTTCATACACGGAGGGTTGCAAACAATATATGAAAGTGAATTTTTAAGTTCTGACTTCCTAGAGTTCAGAAAGATATTCGATGTGGTACCACGTATTCGACTAATATTATATCATACGGAATATCTTCACAGATGTGCAAATACCTCCAAGAACATTTGAGTAGTAGAACCATGTATGTAATAGTGGACAGCGTATAATGTTCGCCCGGAACGAAAGAATGCAGGTGTGCTTCAAGGAAGCGTCCTGTTCTCACTATACATTAACGTGTTATAAGATAGGATAAGAAGCACTATCAAATTATTAGTAGACGATGCTGTAGTCTACAATAAAGTATCGTCGTTGGAAACTCGTACGGTAGTGGAAAGCCGGCCGCGGTGGTCTAGCGGTTCTAGGCGCTCAGTCCGGAACCGCGCGACTGCTACGGTCGCAGGTTCGAATCCTGCCTCGGGCATGGATGTGTGTGCTGTCCTTAGGTTAGTTAGGTTTAAGTAGTTCTAAGTTCTAGGGGACTGATGACCACAGATGTTAAGTCCCATAGTGCTCAGAGCCATTTGGACCATTTTTTGGTAGTGGAGAAATACACTCGCCAACAAAACGTTTGCATCACACCGATACTCGTAGAAACCTTGTCACCCAGATAAGTTACTCGACGTGTGTACCGCAGTCAAAGTAACGTGGTGCGCACATGGCATCGGTCCGAACTGACTGGTGCACAGGATGATCGATTCTACGACTTTTGAGGCAAAGGAACCACTTGCCGAGTGCCCCAAAAGCTGAATTCGGCGTTCTAAGAGGTTACAGGGCGTCACGTATCGCATCAAACAGTTAACAGACGACTCCACGATGCGCATCTCCATTCCAGATCACCATGGTGAGCAGTACATTGTACGCCACAACAATTTGGACTCCGATAGAGATGGGAAAGAATCCGTGCAGAATGAACGCCCTAGGATTGGCGGCAGGTATTGTTTATGGACGAAACTAGGATCTGTTTGTACGCTGATGATCGCAGACAACGTGTCTGGAGACAACCCAGTAATATCCGAAGCTCCAGCACTGTGTCCCAAATGTGCAACAAGGTGGTGGTGGAGTGATGCTTTGGGGTGGCATAACATGGGCCCATCACACATCTCTAGTAATTGTTTAGGGGGATCTCACTGCTCGGCGACGGTACAGGGACGAGATACTCCAACCTATAGCGGGACCGCATCGCCAACATTTTAGTGGCAATTTCACCTTTATGGATAAGTCGCCTGCTTATCGTGTTGTTCTGGTGAACATGTATCCTTAGCAGAGCGGCGTGTTTCTCTACAGAAAAATGAAGGGAGGGAAATTTAATTTGCGGTTTACTTCAATGAATATTAAACTTGAAATGTTAAAGTTGGAATCAACGCCAGTGGAATGCTAAGTTAAATGTTAATGTGTTCACAAAGAAATTTTTCCCCTTAATTAAGGCTGCCCTTAAACGGATCTAATTTCAGGCGTGTCCAGCTATGTCTGTGTTTAATATGTTTACGTGTATGGTGTGAGTTCGTAAAGTCGCCGTAATGATGAAACGGTAGCGAAACGAAGCTGCGGCCTCCGCACTCTCACACCGCACCCCTGCTGTAGCACGCCGCTCTCCTGATAACCTCATTTAAGTTTATTTCTCCCGTTAGACATGAGTGGCCACCTACGCACGTAGCACACTCTGGGATGTATGAACGTCGAAATCTCAGTTTTTGGCGGCGAAAATATTGGTAAATTACGGTTCCGATACAAAGATGGCCTATTGCGACAGAACAGGATCGCATGGAGGCTCCAACTAACGCTCAAAAACCCGCGGAGACGAATGTCTAATTGCGCTTATATGTTAACTAGAATTACAAATTTCCATATTTATTAAAATAATGAAATTCCTCACCTTTGACCAAATATTTAAAAAATGGTTCAAATGGCTCTGAGCACTATGGGACCTAACAGCTGCGGTCATCAGTCCCCTAGAACTTAGAACTACTTGAACATAACTAACCTAAGGACATCACACACATCCATGCCCGAGGCAGGATTAGAACCTGCGACCGTAGCAGCAGCGAGGTTCCACACTGAAGCGCCTAGAACCGCTCGGCCACCCCGGCCGGCACAACACAGACAATCCCTCATCCAAGCAAGGGGATACTGCACCACGTATCGACGTTTGAGCAACGTGCTATGAAGAACTGGCATGGGAAACAGACGAATTTGCAGTTAAACAAATTGTGTTTTCTATTTGTGGATCTGGACGCACTGTAAATGTATATAAACACACGCCTTTGAACCTATATTTGTTTTCTGTGCCACGAAATTCGAAAGAAAGAGGTTATGCTAAACTTTTGCTGATTGTGTATATGTACGAAATTACCGCTACCTGTAAAGATTGACGGCTCTTTTTAAAAGTGAATAAACGCAAGATAATGCCTCCCTCAAAGACGAAGAGCGGTATCGTATCTGAAAATAAGAGAAAATGGTATCATAGAAGTATTGAGAGGTATACCAGAAAGCAGTAAAATTGTGACAGTCACGTAAGATCAGTATAAGAGAAGGCAGATGGCAGATGGCAGATTTGGATATATAGGATGAATCCTGCGAAAGTGAGTAGCACATTTAAAAGAAGTCGCTTGCAAGACGCTTCCATGATTACAACTAAACGAGACACTGTTCCAGTGTCCGGATTTCTTATGAAGTACCTAATACCACGGATACTGAAAGAATTCACCAAATTTACAGGAACGCTGCTAGTATCGCAACAGAAGGAGAGCCCTCACGATAATGTAACTGATATAAATGTGGATTCTTTGGAAGGAAATCTCTAGTACTGATAGATACCGTCCATACTGCACTGTAAGGTGACTGACAAGGTATAGAAGTAGGCGTAGATATAGGCCTATACGTAGGTCACGCTGATTTTTCGCAATCATATTATATTCGATTTGGGCTCTGTGTATAGCGCGGCACATTTGTGATCACCAGATAGTCGTATACCCATGCATGTTATACCGACATCTGAACGGTCCAGTGGAATTGTCATTGGACTCTGAGGGTTCAGCGCGTGCGACCGAGGGTGCAGGATGGAGGAGATTTGGCGGCACGCGTTCAACTGGATGCTCGGTGTTTGCAGTGGGCGTTATCCGGCAGGCAGCTTTGCCGGCGCCGTTCTTCGGAGGCGAAATGCGACCGCCTGCAGCTTTTACGAGCGTGGCCTTTGATGTCAGCGGCCAGGTGGCTGACGAAGTAGTTTGCTTTAGCAGGAGAAACGGCGTCAGATGCCAAAACAGTGTTTACCGTTCCGTGGGCTGGGGGGGCTTGGACTGCGTCCTATAAAGTAAACGTCGTAAATCATACCTTTCCGCTATGCAAAAGTTTTCTTTTCTTTTTTTTTCTGAGTACTTCCGCGAATGTACTCCTAGCAATACTGCAGAACACGGCATCAGATCTACATCTACATCTACATCCATACTCCGCAAGCCACCTGACGGTGTGTGGCGGAGGGTACCTTGAGTACCTCTATCGGTTCTCCCTTCTATTCCAGTCTCGTATTGTTCGTGGAAAGAAGGATTGTCGGTATGCCTCTGTGTGGGCTCTAATCTCTCTGATTTTATCCTCGTGGTCTCTTCGCGAGATATACGTAGGAGGGAGCAATATACTGCTTTACTCTTCGGTGAAGGTATGTTCTCGAAACTTTGACAAAAGCCCGTACCGAGCTACTGAGCGTCTCTCCTGCAGAGTCTTCCACTCGAGTTTATCTATCATCTCCGTAACGCTTTCGCGATTACTAAATGATCCTGTAACGAAGCGCGCTGCTCTCTGTTGGATCTTCTCTATATCTTCTATCAACCCTATCTGGTACGGATCCCACACTGCTGAGCAGTATTCAAGCAGTGGGCGAACAAGCGTACTGTAACCTACTTCCTTTGTTTTCGGATTGCATTTCCTTAGGATTCTTCCAATGAATCTCAGTCTGGCATCTGCTTTACCGACGATCAACATTATATGATCATTCCATTTTAAATCACTCCTAATGTGTACTCCCAGGTAATTTATGGTATTAACTGCTTCCAGTTGCTGACCTGCTATTTTGTAGCTAAATGATAAAGGATCTATCTTTCTGTGTATTCGCAGCACATTACACTTGTCTACATTGAGATTCAATTGCCATTCCCTGCACCATGCGTCAATTCGCTGCAGATCCTCCTGCATTTCAGTACAATTTTCCATTGTTACAACCTCTCGATACACCACAGCATCATCCACAAAAAGCCTCAGTGAACTTCCGATGTCATCCACAAGGTTATTTATGTATATTGTGAATAGCAACGGTCCTATGACACTCTCCTGCGGCACACCTAAAATCACTCTTACTTCGGAAGACTTCTCTCCATTGAGAATGACATGCTGCGTCCTGTTATCTAGGAACTCCTCAATCCAATCACACAATTGGTCTGATAGTCCATATGCTCTTACTTTGTTCATTAAACGACTATGGGGAACTGTATCGAACGCCTTGCGGAAGTCAAGAAACACAGCATCTACCTGTGATCCCGTGTCTATGGCCCTCTGAGTCTCGTGGACGAATAGCGCGAGCTGGGTTTCACATGACCGTCTTTTTCGAAACCCATGCTGATTCCTACAGAGTAGATTTCTAGTCTTCAGAAAAGTCATTATACTCGAACACAATACGTGTTCCAAAATTCTACAACTGATCGACGTTAGAGATATAGGTCTATAGTTCTGCACATCTGCTCGACGTCCCTTCTTGAAAACGTGGTTGACCTGTGCCCTTTTCCAATCCTTTGGAACGCTACGCTCTTCTAGAGACCTACGGTACACTGCTGCAAGAAGGGGAGCAAGTTCCTTCGCGTACTCTGTGTAAAATTGAACTGGTATCCCATCAGGTCCAGAGGCCTTTCCTCTTTTGAGCGATTTTAATTGTTTCTCTATCCCTCTGTCGTCTATTTCGATATCTACCATTTTGTCATCTGTGCGACAATCTAGAGAAGGAACTACAGTGCAATCTTCCTCTGTAAAACAACTTTGGAAAAAGAAATTTAGTATTTCGGCCTTTAGTCTGTCATCCTCTGTTTCAGTACCATTTTGGTCACAGAGAGTCTGGACATTTTGTTTTGATCCATCTACCGCTTTGACATAAGACCAAAATTTCTTAGGATATTCTGCCAAGTCAGTACATAGAACTTTACTTTGGAATTCATTGAACGCCTCTCGCATAACCCTCCTCACACTACATTTCGCTTCGCGTAATTTTTGTTTGTCTGCAAGGCTTTGGCTATGTTTATGTTTGCTGTGAAGTTCCCTTTGCTTCCGCAGCAGTTTTCTAACTCGGTTATTGTACCACGGTGGCTCTTTTCCATCTCTTACGATCGCGTGTCTCGAGATACGACATTACGGATCGGAACCACCAGGAGGTACACAAGCGGTGGTAAGTTTAAGGTCAGTGTTTACTCAAGTTGTAATCAATCACTTCCCATCTTCCTTGAAATCTTTCAGGAGAAGGCGTTATCGATTACGAAAGGGTTGCCTTTGCTGTTTTCTTTCCAGGTTAACAGGGGAAATTCCCCCTTTACAAATCTCGGCTTACCTAACCGGAGCTGAAACATTTCCTTGTACAACAGTTTGCAGATCGTTAAAGTGCGCGTCATTTATGACGGCGGCCGAGTTTAGGTTTGTTCTGCGCATCTAACGTCACAAAACACAGTCAGCCAATGAACAGAGAACGACGTTGCCAGAGCTCAACTGCAGTGCAGAGCACGGACGAGTGTCTTCAGTTTTAGAAACGTTCAGTCATAAATAAAGTAATTGAACAAAAGCAATGTCTTGATAGCAGACTTTCTTTTATAGAAAGTTTGGAAAAAGCATTCTTTATACCAATTGCTTCATATTCTATTAATTAATTAAACCAAGCAAGCAATAAGCCTCCTAATTAAGGCGATAAGAAGGAAAGGTGTTTGTATCATTCTCACTAACCGCTTTTTCGCAACAAAATACAGCGGTAATTGTTTATTTCCTATTGTACTTCGACGAAACGTGAGTAATTCATAATCATACCAACAGTATTTGTCGGTATTTTGCGTGATATTTTAAAGTGCTCCGGGAAATATATGGAATGATGAGCTGCGTTAGTGTAATGGTTAAAGTGTATGGCTGCGTTGTGGAAGGTTTTGAGTTCAAACCTTGATAGGTGCTTAATATTTTCTTTATTTTAGAAACAATATCGAAGTGTCTTACTTCATGAATTTTATTCGTTTGAATGTAATTTTTTGAAATTTCTAGTGGCAACTAAAATCGACCATTCGGAAAGTATACGCTATGGACTTTTACCTCTGCAAACTCTTCAAAATTTCGTGCAATGGTTTACTACATCTAATGCTGCACAATAACTGCGTTGAACATCGAAACAAAATTAAGTCATTTATGGGGGGAAGGTATCAGTCAAGAAGATGTGTGAAAATCAAATTTTTGGGCCAAATAATTTTTGGCAATCGAATGATAAAGTGTGTCAAAGCAGTCGAAACACCATGTGTCTGCACAGGCGATATAATGTAATGATGACAAAATCGCGCACATCGGGGAATGCGGGGGTCACGTCTCTGTAGCAGAGAAAGGGTTATAATGCGGCCGTGGTGGCTTTACTTCATAAACAGCGCGCTCCCTCCTAAACGTAAGTTTGCGAACTATACTATGGCGCTGCTTCTCTTGGCGCGTACAACTGGCAACGCAGCAATCTCCCGCGTCTGGGCGGGCATGCGCGAACCGCCAAGATAAAAGAATTGAACTATAGTTATTTGCAAGTTTTAAGGACCACAATTCGGAAATCCCGCTTACGTGAAGTGTGTGAATTAGCTCACAAATGTAGCACATTATGTCGGTGAAAATGCGACTATATGCTGATCATTTACATTGTTATCCTTCACATTAATCTCTCACACACAAATACAAGCAGAAACAACAATATCAATTTCTCTCCGTATGAAACTGCGCTAATGTAAATCTATGAATGTGAAACTATAAACTTTTAGTAATATCCACAATCTCTATTTCCTTCTTTACCTTTTCGTTTGTTGTAACTGGTTTCGGGAGAGTCTTCCTTATTCTGATGAGTGCCGTGGTGGTTTTTTTTTATCGCTAGCAAGATGTTATATTTCTTACTTTCTTGCTAAGCTGTAGAAGGAATTTTAAATTGGCACATACGACGTAAAATATTGCACAACAACTATTAATGTAAAGATCTGCAAAAATAAGCCATAATAAACCAATTACCCATGCCTTTGTCAATCATAAATCGAAATATGACTACCAATATGTGTCACATACGTCCATATTACAACTGGCATGTATTGTTCGTTGACGATTTTGGCGGTTTGCAGAAGAAGGCTGGACTGTGGAAAATCTCGAATGACCATTTCATATCTCCCGTAGAAAACTTCACGAGTGGCTAACGAAATGAACTGAGGTGTCCCACGGGGCAGAAAAACGTTTTTGGAATATGAATGTTTCGGCTTTTAAGTACTGTTCATTATTTATTTTGTTTCCCGTACGCGTCTCACTTGTTTAAACCTTCATCTCCATGTCGATTTATGTGAATCAGTACGACATCTATGTGTCGTTTTAAGGAATTTGATGTAACCTTTGGCACTGTCTACTAGCTGAAGACAAAAAGAAAACATTACTTCGGTATATGACTGATATTTTTTGGATGTATTTGATTGTAAAGATGAAGAAAAATGTAAATTTAAGAGTAGAAATAACTTCAGTGGGCAGAGGCTCCTTTTGCTGTCGTGTTACACCATGAGGACTTCGTAAATATATATTTATTAAGTACATGGTATGTAACACGACAGAAAAAGATGCCCATAGGCCGCTGGAGATATTTCTAGTTTTACATTGATATTTTTGTTTATTCTTGCAGTCGAAGACCGCCACAAAATTATGAGCTAAGTGCTAAAAGACTAATTTGTTTTTGTATCCTGCTACTATACAGCGCCAATGGTTACATCAGATTTGCAACCATACATGTCGTATTAAATGACATAAATCCACCTGTTGATGGAAGTTTAAATCTCAGAAATGCGTGATGGAAATAATTTGTGTCTGGTAACAGGAAACCTGTTGTTTCAGTCGATATTAATAACGGTTGCGATAAGGCCGTAGCTAAAATGTTTGCAATTTAGGACCACGCAAAAGACAAATTGCTGCTACATTAAATACACACACACACACACACACACACACACACACACACACACACATACACAGGTCCTCCATATGTAGTCGCCACGCTGGATGTTCACAAATTTTTGGCGTCGATCTGTAGGAGACATACTTGGGTTTTTGATAATGCCTCGAATTCTGGAGGAGCACCAAAAGATGTGGTTCATACACTGGATTCGCATTCGAGAAGAACAGTTTTCAGATTACGGTGTCTGATAGTTTTCGCAAATTGTTTGACGGAAATGGTGGCTTGAATCTTTTGAAACGGACACAGGCACCCCCCCCCCTTTCTCCCCCTCCCCCGGTGTATCTCTGGTATCAAGACCTGTGCTTCATATGTAATGATGAGCCCGTAATAGTCGGAGAGTCAAACTCTGATATTCATTCTTCATAAGTAGCCCCGCCATCATAATTTACATTTAGCACCATTTTTATAAATCGATTCTAGTGAATGTTAGTATGCTACCGTCAACTCAGCCACTGTTGATTTCATTCATCGTCCTTTTAACGATCAATCTGCTGCATCTTGATGTCGCTACACTTTTAAATTATAGTCTTCGACCCCTGATAGGATATTTTTCCTTCTAGTAGTGAGTCTAACAAGGGGAGGCCGCCAATTGTGAAATTCAGATTCGATTCATACTGCGCATAATAAAAGCTCATGGCCAGAGGTGTAATGTGGCAAAGCACCAAGATGCACTTCTCAGCCGTTGTCGAGAAAATCGACAGTTAAAAGAAACCGTTGCGGTGAAATACTCTAGACGATTGAAAGTTAACTACAGCGTCGTGGCGCAGCGGTAAGCGCTCGGGTTTGTAATCCGAAGGTCGCCGGATCGAATCTCGCGCCATGCAATTTTTTTTATTATTAGTTTTTTGTAATTCAAATATATATACACTCCTGGAAATGGAAAAAAGAACACATTGACACCGGTGTGTCAGACCCACCATACTTGGTCCGGACACTGCGAGAGGGCTGTACAAGCAATGATTACACGCACGGCACAGCGGACACACCAGGAACCGCGGTGTTGGCCGTTGAATGGCGCTAGCTGCGCATCATTTGTGCACCACCGCCGTCAGTGTCGGCCAGTTTGCCGTGGCATACGGAGCTCCATCGCAGTCTTTAACACTGGTAGCATGCCGCGACAGCGTGGACGTGAACCGTATGTGCAGTTGACGGACTTTGAGCGAGGGCGTATAGTGGGCATGCGGGAGGCCGGGTGGACGTACCGCCGAATTGCTCAACACGTGGGGCGTGAGGTCTCCACAGTACATCGATGTTGTCGCCAGTGGTCGGCGGAAGTGCACGTGCCCGTCGACCTGGGACCGGACCGCAGCGACGCACGGATGCACGCCAAGACCGTAGGATCCTACGCAGTGCCGTAGGGGACCGCACCGCCACTTCCCAGCAAATTAGGGACACCGTTGCTCCTGGGGTATCGGCGAGGACCATTCGCAACCGTCTCCATGAAGCTGGGCTACGGTCCCGCACACCGTTAGGCCGTCTTCCGCTCACGCCCCAACATCGTGCAGCCCGCCTCCAGTGGTGTCGCGACAGGCGTGAATGGAGGGACGAATGGAGACGTGTCGTCTTCAGCGATGAGAGTCGCTTCTGCCTTGGTGCCAATGATGGTCGTATGCGTGTTTGGCGCAGTACAGGTGAGCGCCACAATCAGGACTGCATACGACCGAGTCACACAGGGCCAACACCCGGCATCATGGTGTGGAGAGCGATCTCCTACACTGGCCGTACACCACTGGTGATCGTCGAGGAGACACTGAATAGTGCACGGTACATCCAAACCGTCATCGAACCCATCGTTCTACCATTCCTAGAAAGGCAAGGGAACTTGCTATTCCAACAGGACAATGCACGTCCGCACGTATCCCGTGCCACCCAACGTTCTGTAGAAGGTGTAAGTCAACTACTCTGGCCAGCAAGATCTCCGGATCTGTCCCCCATTGAGCATGTTTGGGACTGGATGAAGCGTCGTCTCACGCGGTCTGCACGTCCAGCACGAACGCTGGTCCAACTGAGGCGCCAGGTGGAAATGGCATGGCAAGCCGTTCCACAGGACTACATCCAGCATCTCTACGATCGTCTCCATGGGAGAATAGCAGCCTGCATTGCTGCGAAAGGTGGATATACACTGTACTAGTGCCGACATTGTGCATGCTCTGTTGCCTGTGTCTATGTGCCTGTGGTTCTGTCAGTGTCATCATGTGATGTATCTGACCCCAGGAATGTGTCAATAAAGTTTCCCCTTCCTGGGACAATGAATTCACGGTGTTCTTATTTCAATTTCCAGGAGTGTATATATATATATATATATATATATATATATATATATATATATATATATATACACTATTAATGAATTGCTTATGCATGTTGGTGAAGGCGGATCGCTCTCCAATTGTACCGCCTCCATTTTTCCGTTTTTTTACAGGGTGTACCAAAGCTCTCCCGTCCGCACTGATTTTCGTCGATGTTATAAGTTGCGCTAGGGACTGCATCTACCTTCTTTCAAAGTTAGCAGGCAACTACGCTGTTATGCGGCGGCTCGTTTCGGCCCATTCAACATCTGTCCTTCAAGTGTAACGAGCGAGTAACGGAGTTTATATTTCATACCTGCCACAGCGAATTTGTGTTCGTGGGGTCTCTATTCTAATTCGAACGTTTGACTTACGCTATATATACTATATATATATTTGAATTACAAAAAACAAATACTAAAAAAAATTTGGATGGTGCGAGATTCGATCCGCCGACCTTCGGATTACAAACCAGAGCGCTTACCGCTGCGCCACGACGCTGAAGAAAACCTTTGATCGTAGAGAGTATTTCACCGCAACGGTTTCTTTTAACTGTCGATTTTCTCGACAACGGCTGAGAAGTGCATCTTGGTGCTTTGCCACATTACACCTCTGGCCATGAGCTTTTATTATGCGCAGTATGAATCGAATCTGAATTTCACAATTGGCGGCTTCCCCTTGTAAGTCTACTCATCTTATAGTACAGACGACGAGAGGTTCTGTCACTAGGACGGTTTTATTCGCTACATTTTGCTGTCCTGTACCCTAGAATATATTGGAATATCGTGTACAAATGCAGATTTGTATCAGTTGCATAACTATAACACTAGACCTAACACTAATCTGCTTTTATGCGTGGATTCGACAATTAGCAAACAGATATCTGCGTGGGGTGCATGGCTGGCGGTATTGCGACACGGCGCGGCTACTAGATGGAAGTTCGATCTGTTTCGAGGTACATCCGCAGAATACGATCCTGCAGAGCAGACCGACCGAGACAGTGGCTGTTTTGGATAACAGAGTCGTTTTCTGCTGGAGCAGGTTCCGGTTTACGATGTGGCTATTTTTAGGTCTACCCTAGATTTCATACAATTAGCATGGAGTCAATGGTCAGACGGCTAAATCACTGTCATTTCGTTCCTGGGTTATTCTGTTGAGCTGATCAAGTTTTTCTAACGAACACCTTTCCTGATTCCAGAATGACGGTAACGTGACTTTAGTGCTGAATGACTGTAGTATTACTGCAGTAAAAACATTTACTCGTGTTTTATCGTTGGATCTCGCGCGAGAAAACACGAAACGTTTGTATTGACCTGCCTTATACATCATCATCATCTTCAGTAGCAGCAGTACAGGAGGCCACATGTCACGACTACTGCATGTAATAATCAACATCAAGTAATATGATCGTCAGCATACAAGTTCCTCCAGTTGTATCCTTGTGATGCCTGTCATCTTCCATTCAATAAACGCCATGGTTATTTCTTACTATGAGAGATCCCTCTTGGATTTTGTTTGCATATGTCCCTTCTGTTCAACTGGCTGCATTGCTGTCCACAATCGTATCATTTCATTTCGTATGGCAAGATGCACTTCGCTTCAGTTTCACAGTTACTGAAGAAATCAGATGCATATTCGTTAGGTGCTGGATTTCCAATCCCTGTTTCCATTTCCTGATTTAGGTTTATGGAAATGAACTCAATCACGACAAATTTACTGGCTCATCCTTCTTCAACGGAGTTAGTGCTCTGTCTGCTGTTTCTAATGAGCTCGCCTCAATCGGACGGTAGCCTGCGGCATTTCTTCTCCTTTAACATAACGATCTCCACTGGCTTTCCTCGTACCTCTTTGTTGTTGTGCCTCTTTCCGTTATTGGCAACATACATCTCTCCATAACCGCAAAACACTCAACATTTACAAAATCCATTCACACAGTTGCTGGGAGAATGTTAAATAGTCTTATATATTAATACTTTCAGCCACTGACGGGCCTTGATAAATATAATAGGGGACAGGTGAAAATGTGTGCCCCGAGCGGGATTCGAACCCGGGATCTCCTGCTTACATGGCAAACGCTATATCCATTTGAGCCACCAAGTCGCAGAGGATAGTGCGACTGCAGGGACTATGTCGCGCCGGCCGGAGTGGCCGTGCGGTTCTAGGCGCTACAGTCTGGAACCGACCGACCGCTACGATCGCAGGTTCGAATCCTACCTCGGGCATGGATGTGTGCGATGTCCTTAGGTTAGTTAGGTTTAAGTAGTTCTAAGTAAGACAGATGTCCTCAGAAGTTAAGCCGCATAGCGCTCAGAGCCATTTGAACCGTTTTTGACTATCTCGCGCACGCCTCCCGCGAGACCTCCATTCTCACCTTATATACCCACACACTACATTCGTAGTGTCCATACCCAACACACTCATTACTCGTGAAAGACTTTCTTACCAAGTCATGTAAGAGTTCGGACAATGTGTGTGCATCCGCACAGAAGAAGGAGTCATGGCCTGTATTGCCAGAACTATATACTTATATGGATATGGTGTCTTTCATATTAGTTAAAAAGTCTGTCCGTTACATGTGTTTCTATTTCGCATATACTACCTTGTGGCATCAGTGCAACCAAAAATGCCTGCACTATCATGTTACATGCATCGCATATAAAGTACGGCTTTCACTATAGTGTACAAACTATAGGAGTAGGATTTTGCGCAGAGTTTAAGGACGGTAGCTAAGAATACGTGGTACAGTCACGTTAACGTGAGCATCACCTACATTCGAAGTCAACGTGCAATAACCACTCGCAGACATCAGTTTGCAGCACTGGCAGTTGAGGACATTCAAAGCGTGTTGGGAGAACGCGGAAAAAAATTGCAGTCGTTGTCGTAATGTGGAAACAGAGCGATTAATCTGACTTCCGAAAGGGCACGGACTTTTCGCCAAGGGTGGAGGCATTTCCAAAACGACTAAGTTTGTAAACTGTTCGCGAGCCGACGTGGTTAAAGTATATCGTGCATCGCGAAATAGCGCTATCCAGAACGGGCGCTGAGGCAACAGTGATTCAGTATGGGCCGTAGATGTAGCTGCGTATTGGCCCCCGCATCAGGCGCCTGATCTATGAGCTCACGCTGACAGCTGACCACCGCCCACGAAGGCTGGAATTTACACGCCAGTGCTGCAACCGGGCGCCCACTAAGTGGCGACAGGTGGCCTTTTCAGATAAATCTCTTTGTTATGACCCATCGGACAAATGGCTGCTCGCGTGTACGACGTGAAACGTCAGGTGGCAAACACGCTGAAATCAGGAGGGAGTTCTATGGCATTTCCTGGGTGATCTCGTCATTATTGGAGGCACAACGGATAAAAATAAATATGCACCTATTCTTGGGGACCATGTCTACCCGTAAATGAATTTGAAGCCATTTTGATTATTTTTCGACCGTGACTGTCTCAAGAAATATGTAAAGGTACTTTAAATTACCGCTACCAGTCACATACTTTGTTGACTATTGTATTATTTATTTAGTGACACATTTCGCGGGGATACCTCATCTTCAGGCTAAGCGGCATTACAAAAACAATTTTACAATAAGGTCGTACTAATGTTACATAGTCTTTTCGTAAATTCTGTGGTTATCCAGTGGAAGAAAAGAAAACTTAGTAAGAAGCGATGTCACTTTGGAAGCTGGACTGAAGTTTGCATGAAAATGTTTTGTAAAGGTCACTCATTTCGTTCTTCTGGTGTGGCAGTGTCGTTGTGATGAGCTGAGGTGTTTCCATTTCCGTGGCTCTCTTGGATTTCTTGGTCACTGTTCACAAATTTTCGCTAACATAACAGTAACTTGGAAACACGATCCCACAGAGAAACTTAACAAATCAGGAATTTATAAAATTACATGCAGTCATTGCAACACATATTACATTGCCAAACGGGAGGCAATTTTAAAACCCGCTTTAAAGAACACATTGGCAGTCTCAGACTGGGAAAATCAGCTATAGCGAAACATATAAACGAAAAGACTCAGTGTTACAACAAACAACGATCTCAAACTACTACATGATTTAGAAAAGAGTTGGAAAATGAACATCTTGGAAGGAATGGAAATTTTCATCCATAGCCACATGGGAAATAACGAGAACCTGAATGAAATGACAGACTTCTAAAATTCACAAAATGGTTCAAATGGCTCTGAGCACTATGGGACTCAACTGCTGTGGTCATCAGTCCCCTAGAACTTAGAACTGCTTAAACCTAACTAACCTAAGGACATCACACACACCCATGCCCGAGGCAGGATTCGAACCTGCGACCGTAGCAGCAGCGCGGCTCCGGACTGGAGCGCGTAGAACCGCACGGCCACCGCGGCCGGCTCTAAAATTCACATTTCTTTTCCAATTTCACTACAGTGCTCTTAGAATAAAAGATACATAACCTGACATTCGTTTGACTCTAGCTCCAGCAATAGCTTAGAAATATCTTAAATAAATAGTTTATATTACGATGTGTACAATAATATTGTAACAGGTGCTCAGTTTGTAATGTATTTCGTCAACTTACACCTGCAATACGATAACAAGACGTGCAAAAGACATGTAAACATCTGACACCACATATATCGACATTTCGATAGTCAAATCGAAAGCAGTTGTATTTCGACCGCCATCTTGTCTACTGCATTACAGATTAGTTTTTTGTGATCGTGTTTCCAAGTTATTGTTACGTTAGTGGAAATTTGGGTTTTGTGAGCGTGTTTCCAAGTTACTGTTACGTTAGTGAAAATTTGTGAGCAGTCACCAAGAAATTCAAGAGAGCCACGGAAATGGAAACAACTCAGCGCATCACAACGAGACTGCCACTCCAGAGGAACAAATTGAGTGATCGTTACAAAACATTTTCATGCAAACATCAGTCCAGCTTCCAAAGTGACATCGACTCTTACTAGGCTTTCTCTTCTTCCACAGGGTAACCACAGCATTTACGAAAAAACTATGTAACATCAGTATGACCTTATTGTAAAACAGTTTTTGTAATGCCATTCAGCCTGAAGATTAGGTATTCCCTCGAAACATGTCGCTAAATAAATAATACAATAGTCAACAAAGTTTGTGATTGGTAGCGGTAATTAAAAAAAAAAGAAACCTTTACATACCCCTAAATGCAATTTACTTTTCCTCGGCAACGATGGTATGGACGAGCATTACTATACAATGTGTTACACAGCTTGCAGTATACGTGCATGGCTCGAAGAGCATCAGGATGAGATTGCTGTGTTCCTCTGGCCACCAAACCACCCGGATTAAAACCCAGTAGGGAATTTGTGGGACAACGTGGATAGGATTGTTCGTGCCATGGGTTCTCAACCTGGTGCAGCTGGTCACGGCATTGAAGTCGGCAGCGCTCCACATCTCTGTCGTTACCTAACCGAACTACGTTGACTCTCTTCCTGCACGTCCCTGCTGTAAAAGGTGTAGTCCAGGCTTCTGACAGGGGGTCACATTAATGTGGCTGGACAGTGTAGAAACGTCTCTACATCGAAATTTACAGAAGGGATACCCCTACGTTTCACCTCATTTGTACATTTCTCCTCTTGTTCCACTGAATTCAGTAAAAATGTGTTAACCGAATCCACCAGAAAAATAAAATGCTCGTAAAGCAGAGATATGTAAGGAATATAACCACGTTGTACAATAATTATATTAGGTGGTGGAGGGTGACTTTATCGTTATTACGCCATAGATTTTATTTAAGGTGGTGGTGAAATGTAAGAAGTATTTTCCGTTAGAGATAAAAATCAGTTTCATTTTATAATTTGATAAAGCATTCCTACAGTAGCACTTCCAGAGTTATGACTTGAAAGACATTACTATTAGCAGTTACATGTAAATAGTGTACGAATATATATATATATATATATATATATATATATATATATATATATATATACACTCCTGGAAATGGAAAAAAGAACACATTGACACCGGTGTGTCAGACCCACCATACTTGCTCCGGACACTGCGAGAGGGCTGTACAAGCAATGATCACACGCACGGCACAGCGGACACACCAGGAACCGCGGTGTTGGCCGTCGAATGGCGCTAGCTGCGCAGCATTTGTGCACCGCCGCCGTCAGTGTCAGCCAGTTTGCCGTGGCATACGGAGCTCCATCGCAGTCTTTAACACTGGTAGCATGCCGCGGCAGCGTGGACGTGAACCGTATGTGCAGTTGACGGACTTTGAGCGAGGGCGTATAGTGGGCATGCGGGAGGCCGGGTGGACGTACCGCCGAATTGCTCAACACGTGGGGCGTGAGGTCTCCACAGTACATCGATGTTGTCGCCAGTGGTCGGCGGAAGGTGCACGTGCCCGTCGACCTGGGACCGGACCGCAGCGACGCACGGATGCACGCCAAGACCGTAGGATTCTACGCAGTACCGTAGGGGACCGCACCGCCACTTCCCAGCAAATTAGGGACACTGTTGCTCCTGGGGTATCGGCGAGGACCATTCGCAACCGTCTCCATGCAGCTGGGCTACGGTCCCGCACACCGTTAGGCCGTCTTCCGCTCACGCCCCAACATCGTGCAGCCCGCCACCGGTGGTGTCGCGACAGGCATGAATGGAGGGACGAATGGAGACGTGTCGTCTTCAGCGATGAGAGTCGCTTCTGCCTTGGTGCCAATGATGGTCGTATGCGTGTTTGGCACCGTGCAGGTGAGCGCCACAATCAGGACTGCATACGACCGAGGCACACAGTGTCAACACCCGGCATCATGGTGTGGGGAGCGATCTCCTACACTGGCCGTACACCACTGGTGATCGTCGAGGGGACACTGAATAGTGCACGGTACATCCAAACCGTCATCGAACCCATCGTTCTACCATTCCTAGATCGGCAAGGGAACTTGCTGTTCCAACAGGACAATGCACGTCCGCATGTATCCCATGCCACCCAACGTGCTCTAGAAGGCGTAAGTCAACTACCCTGGCCAGCAAGATCTCCGGATCTGTCCCCCATTGAGCATGTTTGGGACTGGATGAAGCGTCGTCTCACGCGGTCTGCACGTCCGGCACGAACGCTGGTCCAACTGAGGCGCCAGGTGGAAATGGCATGGCAAGCCGTTCCACAGGACTACATCCAGCATCTCTACGATCGTCTCCATGGGAGAATAGCAGCCTGCATTGCTGCGAAAGGTGGATATACACTGTACTAGTGCCGACATTGTGCATGCTCTGTTGCCTGTGTCTATGTGCCTGTGGTTCTGTCAGTGTGATCATGTGATGTATCTGACCCCAGGAATGTGTCAATAAAGTTTCCCCTTCCTGGGACAATGAATTAACGGTGTTCTTATTTCAATTTCCAGGAGTGTATGTATATAAGTAGTAGTTAGTCTATAACGCTACAGTATTTGCCATAAATGATTTCTTAATATGTAGAAATGGTTCCAGTCTTGATAATGGCCTCCACTGAGACACTATTCCACATGCCTTTCACATCACTGCGACAACAAGGCCATGTGCTGTGGAGCATCAGTTCAATTTCGGCGAAGTAGGGAGACATCGGCCATATCATCGTCCGTCTACATTCGTATCTCGCTAGTGACCTAAGGTGAGGTCCAGTGGAGATTTATTTTCCAATGGATTATTCACAAGGCCTCTTCTCCAATTTCATCCGGCCACTCTTGCTAAGGAATTTAAAAGATACCACAGACTGGTAGTGATTGCCACTGTTACTGCGCACAATATATCATTATGCCTTCACATGGGTTTGAGCGTTAGTTGGCATTTCATGATTCTGATTGCATTGTCAGTCGCAACATAATTACTAAATGGAGACCGTGCCTATTCGTCATAACCAATTTCTTCCAAATACATCTTATATGCAGATCCTGGCAACAAATGAAACTGACGGAAGCGCTAGTTCCAGATGGCTGAGCGTTTAGAGGAAATAGAATTTTTGGTGCGGGTAGGGTGAGGCATGAGCCACGTATGTCACCATAATTTCTCAGCAGCGGATGGCGCCGCGGAAGAGTACAGAACGACAATCCGAGGGTCTTTGCATCGAGTCTGTATGCTACTTTTAGATTTCAGTTTATACACTACACTGCAAATAAACCCAAATAATGCTCAATACACTGTATTTATTAAATTATCATTAAAGGCCTGAAAAGGAAATGGAAAGGAAAATTTGGGATTGAAAATTGATTTCCATGAAGGAATTGTAAGGCATGCGTAAAATGTGATGCTTTTATTATTTTGCAGTTGATGGTTTACACGTTCTGGGGTGGTATTCATCTTAAAAACATTGGAATCAGTAATTTTTTCGGAATCGAGCACACGTTATAAATGCCGCGTTTTTACGATTACGTGACTGTTTAATAACTTCCGCAGCAAAAGAAACTTTATTTATATTCATAAAAGGTTCTGTCTCATTGCACAGTCTGACAGCAGACCACACGTAACGCATCGTTCCGCAGAATATTGACAAGGATAGCCAGTGATGTACAACGGAATGTATTTCGAAGCCTTATTCTCGGAATGTGATATCTCTCTCTTTCTCTATGAGATAAAGAGTATTTCTGAAGTTTTTTGATCGGATTCTTTATCTGACGATAGACATAGACGTCGCAGGGTTACACCTGCAGAACGCACTTGGGGGCACGACATCTTGAAAAGTCTCTTCGTACTGTTGCGTGTTGATGTCCTCCCAACGAGCCAGTTAACAAAACGAACTTCTTCTCCTGCACGTAGTCAAACTTCTTTTCATAAGGCTGTTACAAGTTTCCCAGATTTTGACGAAGTAATTACATCACTGTATTTTACCAGGTACTCGTCCACCGTTTCTGATTCCATGGTACAAAATTTCAGCATAGGGAATCGACCCCACCGCCATAGGATTACTGTTCAGCACTATTTCCACTCCACCTCCCACTGCTTGGAAACTGCGCTAACGAACTGGGTGACAATTATTGAACTATATGAAAAAAAAGAATTATTTACGAACACTTTATTCAACATGTAAAGGTCACTACAGATATTTAGGTAATGGAATGTTCGATATGCCTGCCATCATTGGCGATGATGTCGCGCAGACAAATAGCGAAATTCTGCATGACCCATTGAAGTGTCCGAACATCGATGTTGTCGACGACCTCCTGAATGGTTATTTTCAACTCACCAATGGTTTTGGAGTTGTTTCTGAACACCTAGTCTTTAATACAGCCCCACAAAAAGGAGTCGGATGTGTTCAGATGTGGACAATATGGCAGCCAATCGAGGACCATGCCAGTGCCCTTTGGGTACCTCAGAGCCAGAATGTGGTCACCAAAGTGCTCCTCCAGCACAACAAACACTCTCCTGCCTCGATGAGGTCGAAGTCCGTCTCGCATGAGCCACATACTGCCAAAACCAGGATCACTTTGGATAATGGGATGAAGTCATTTCCCAAAAGCTTCACGTACCATTCGGTAGTCACCGTGCCATCAAGGAATATCGCACCGATTATTCCGCGACTAGATATTGCACACCACACAATCCCCCGCTGATGGTAAAGAGACTTACCGATAGCGAAATGTGGTTTCTGACTCCCCCAGATGTGTCATTTTGCTTACTGATGAACCCATAGAAATGAAAGTGGGCTTCTTCGCTAAACCAAACCACACAAGGCGTACTAATTCCCATTATGCAAGGTGGCCAACAGTGCAGTTTGAACGTCCTAACGCAAAACGTTCACAAGTTATGACGATTTTATTTCGTATAGCTGAATAAATATCATCCTGTAAATGGCTCATGCATCGCGCGATACACAGAAATGTCCATCTGGAGCCCTCATGTTCATTTTTCACAAAGAGCTGCATATACCACAAATCTGGAAGAAATCGATGATGATGATGATGATGATGATGATGATGATCAGGCGTGGACCCCTTCTTAGCATAACGCTAATTGTTCTAACATATGTCGCGAAAGTTCACTTACCTACGAACCAAAACACTGTCGCGAACAATCGGAGAGAATCAAGCCATTGATTAGTTGAATACCATAATTTAAGATCACTGCTTACGATCCTTATGTCTTAGTCACGAGCCATTCTGTCTTACTTTGAAGACGTACGACTGAAAAAAAAATTATGTCGCTGATTGTCTTATGAATAGTGTTTGCTTTGAATCTCTGTCGTAGGCAATCAACCCTTCGTTTAAGATTTACCGTAAAACAAAATTTATTAAACAGGCCTTATCTTCGCTATGGAAATACTGTCCTCTCTAAAACGCCGAGAGCACTCAAAGACAAACGACACCACTCCTTTCCATTGTTTCAAGACACGCAACGTCATTCACTTCCCGTACACACGATTATACGACTCACACACCTCTCTGTGGTTTCACAATAAGGTACATTGGGTAATAATAGTAAAAAAGTAGGCAAAGGACGGGTGGTGCCACCTGCATGTAACTGAACAAACACATAAATTGAAGACACGCGCGGAAAAACGAGCTAACCCTCAAACGTAAATACTTAGAGATAAGTAGTGCTGTCTGTTGCTGGGTACTGGATCTATCAAAACTGATTTTGGTCTCACCCCTAAATATAATAATGCGATATTTAGGGGTGAGATCAATGTCAGTTCTGATAGTTTCCGTATCCAGCAACAGGTGGCATGCTCTTACATTTGAGAGTCAGCCCGTTTTTCCGTGCACGTCTTCAGTCCAAGGAAACGATGTGTCAGACCACGTTGGAAAATTTTCATCACCATCATCCAACCGCCACGATATAAAATTGACCAAATGAGTTCATCCAATTACAGAAAAAAATTTTCACCTATTATCTTTAGATACCTCGAATTTGTCGCTATAGAACATGTATAAAATTATAAAAATGTAATTGTATTACTCAAAACTGTAATTTCAGATTTAATAACCGTTATGCGGAGCAACTCCTGTGAATTGGTTTTTCCACAAGATGTTAAACCGGCTTTATTTTATTCTAGTGGCAGTTATGGAATCACAAAACAATTTACGTGTCAAAAATACACTTGAAGCTTGCGTTACAGTAGCTTTGAATACGGCAGAGGTTTACAATTAACTGCAAATACGTGACGTGTGGACAAATTAATACGACAATTTTATACGCCGATCGGAATCCAATTATTGACTATATAATAAAACAAAAAGGATTTTATTAGTTTATTTGATACGTAGAAACGTTGAAAAAAGATGGAAAAGGAAGAAAAAATCGGACTCACCCGAAGGGAAAAATACTCTATAACAGAGCGAATAAACAGAACAGAATTTCACGAAATATTATTTTCCTTCTGTGCTATGAAATGTCACGCACTACTAAGCGTTTCATGGCTTTCTTATTAAGAAGAAAGCAGTTTAACATGATCGTTGTAAGAAATTAGTATTGCATAATTTGTGAGGCTGAATGTTATCTGATACGTTGCCTTTGATTCCCTTGCTCTTTTTGACAGTCTTTGAAATTAGTTCTGCTTGAAACTAAAGTAAAATTATTTAGAGAAAAGTGATTTACCATGCTAGATTTATTGAATATCATTTCCGGGGCGATGTTTTATCTGAAACGTCGCCTTTAATTTAACTGACTGTGTGACAGCTGTGTGACGTTAATATTGCTTCGAAATTAAGGTTAAGGAATTCAACACAATAAAAAAAGAATGGTTTAAAAATTTCTTCGTGGTTCTGTATAACTCATCGCGACTTATCATTTTGAACAAAGCGCAATTCGAAAAGTTTCAAGAATACTGCTGCGGCATATTGTATACTGCATGAGCACTAGTGCAGATTAGTGGCTCGCGTCAGCAATGAAATACTAATCACGTTTTCCACAGTTCATCTAACAGAGGAACGCTGGACGTTTTCTCCCCCTATCGGTTCTTTACATACCAAGGAGAAAACAGACGCTAGCAAAATCCATAAAATCCCTACAGCCTAGACATCCGGTCTAAAGTTAGGGAGGGCGTAAAGCTTTCAGTATTGTAACAAATGGACATACAAAAATTAATGTACATACTCAAATTATCAATGCCAATGGCCTTGCCGCAGTGGTAACACCGGTTCCCGTCAGATCACCGAAGTTAAGCGCTGTCGAGCTGCACTAGCACTTCGATGGGCTACCGTCCGGTCTGCGAGGGCTGTTGGCAAAGCGGGGTGCACTCAGCCCTTGTGAGGCAAATTGAGGAGCTACTTGACTGGGAAGTAGCGGCTCCGTCTCGAAAACTCACAACGGCCGGGAGAGCGGTCTGCTGAGCACATGCTGCTGCTTATGCACATCCGGTGATGCCCCCGGATTGAGAGGATGACACGGCGGTCGGTCGGTTTCGTTGGGCCTTCCAAGGCCTGTACGGAAATGAATTTCAATTTATCACTAGAAATAAATAAAGATACTTGATTTTATGTAGAAACACAATAGAAAATCATTATTTTTCTCTTTTTTTCTAATAATCTGACAACTAATATTTTATATGATGTGCACAAGCGTATGTCATACAATGAATTTATGACATAGTGCTGATTAATTTTTTTGAATATTTAAGGGACGCCGTTGTAATTCAGTAAATGTTAAAAGCTTTTGCCATTCCAAAGATTGGTTTGAAGCAGCTTTCCACGGTACTGTATTTAATGCACCTCTTTCATCTGTGCAGAGCTACTGCAGGCCATACACATTTGAACTCGCTTACACAATTCAAAAGTTGATATCACTTTAAAAATTTTGCTACTCGAATTTTCTCCAATAAAGTAATTCACTGTTGCTTGATTCGTCAGCACGCGTTGTATCTGCCTACCCCTCTCTTTGGTGCTCTCTATTTTTTTTTTCTCTTGATTGCATTCGGATTCCCATCATTGGTTAACCGATCTTCCCACTTAATTGTCAGTATTGTGGTGAAATACCACATATCAAATGCTTCTTGCCTGTAAGATTTATCACCAAAATTTCTCCATAAGGCTAAACTATAGATAAATAAAGCAGGAAAACACTAACACTTAAGTTTAAATTACTTAAGTTTAAATATTTTAATTTCTCTATTTAAGAAAACTTTAAGAAAAACTCGTTTACTAATTTCAGCGTCTCATTTCCTAATACTGCCAGCATCACTTGACTTAGTTCGGCTATGTTATCATTGTTTTACTTGATGTTCATTAAAGGTGATAATTTTATATATCATTCATTCTTACTCGACTAACAAATATATGCCGACAATAAGTACATGTGAAATATTGATTTTATATCGATGTTCTGTAGTCTGTCTTACTGAAATATCTGTGGTATTCTATGGAAAAAATCATAGCGCAAAAATAAGCTACCTGTTTAATTAATTTTTTTCTTTTGTTGAAGTGAAGCTGAGGATAAAGGGGAATAGTAACATTAATGTTATTCACTAATTTCTTCATTAAGGGATCAATTTACAAATGATAAATGATTTGTCATTGTCCATTCATTTTTCAACACTTCCTCCCGAACTTAGTTTCTCAAGATCAAGAACCTCTACATCTTTGTGGATTTAATCGCAAAATTAGACATACCGATAGTGACAAAATTATATCAATGATAAAAATTCGAAGACCATTATTATAGTACTGTTGGATTGGTACGACCTATCCTTCCTTCTAAACATGAAGCAGTTTGCCAGTCTGTTTCAAGCGGTACACGCGCAGTAAGCAATTAGTTATTGTTAAGGGTCGTTAGTCGTACTGAAAATCACCAAACCAATTGGCGTGACCCTGCTCATTTAATATGAAATTATATGGAACTAAGAGGATAGTGAGGAGATGGAAGGCTACAATAACATCTTAGAAAAGCAAACTTAGCCGAAGACACTGTATGTACAGTCCTCTATCTTCATGTCTTAACTACATTTAACGTGCTGTGCCTCTTCTTACTAATTACTTTCTGAGAGGGGTTGGGAACAGGGGGACACTGGATTTGGAATGGGCAAGGCAGTATCCAACGTACAGAAGAAGTGTGCATAAGCAACCAGTAGCGACTCCGAAATTAGCAGAAAACAAGTCAGGTAGAGTAAGGTGTTGTCATCGTGAAAGTTGCGTCTCCGGGCGAGTCCCCAGGCGTGAGGCTGTTGATCGTTTACGACACGCCGACAGCCTAGTGGCCAAGAAGTGCCAAGGGAAAGAACTTTTTCAGTGGGAGACCGACACTCTGCCGTTTTCGGAATAGTGCCTTCAGCAAATAACGATCTCGTGCTTTCCGAAAGGAACGTGGTATACCATGAAATAAGAGCTTAGCCTCGAGCACAGTTTTTTACTTTCTCAGGATATAAGGAGAAGTTTTTCGGAAAAGAGGGGTAGATCTGAAAGTCATTGAAGTTTTGATGTGACGTGTTTTTCTCGGCGGGATTTTTTCGGAAGTAGCAACTACGCAACTAGCAGACTGTGGGTTCTTAAAGAACATAGTTACTACTACAATCAGTCTTGATCACAATTTTTTTTATATTCTGGGGCGGTCCAGAATCCATGTCAGTGGAAGCGGGACCCTCGCTCTAAACTTCTGATAGCCAGCTGTGACGACAACACTCTGCACGTCTCATGCTAATAACTAGCGGTGAGCGTTATTAGCAATATAGGCATCTTAGGACACCCCTTGTTCAGAATTTAGTCAGATCATTCAGTTGTCTGTCCCACATTCACCAGTGCATTGGTGGATGGATGTGTTTTTCACTCTAACAATAAGGCAAACAGTCACTGTGTTCGGTGGTTAGAAACTCACGTGTCATTTCAGAACGTCAATAGCGTGTATAGGATAGTTTCTTAAACCTTTGAAGTAACTCTATGAACCAGGTGATTTCTTGGTGTAATCCATATATATATAGTATTGTCAGATAGTCAGATCCATTCCGCCTTTCTGTTTCATTTCAATAATTTAATGTGTTCTTTTAAAACTATGTTTCTGTTGGCACCTTCGATAAATCACATTTTCAGCTTGTTTCTGTTGACATCTATCATAAATCTCATTTTCAGTATTATGCAGTTCTGCAGTTTACGATACAGAGCTAGGGTCTTAAAATTTCATCGCATTACTTAATCTGGCTAGCCGGTGTGGCCGAGCGGTTCTAGGCGCTTCAGTCTGGAACCGCGCTACCGCTACGGTAGCAGGTTCGAATCCTGCCTCGGGCATGGATGTGTGTGATGTCCTTAGGTTAGTTAGGTTTAAGTAGTACTAAGTTCTAGGGGACTGATGACCTCAGATGTCAAGTCCCATAGTGCTCAGAGCCATTTTAACCACTTAATCTGTTTGCGCACCGTAATTCAACTTGGATCTTATAGATGTGTCCGTCTCGTAACTAACTTTCTGAGTCAGGTTAACAGTTTCAAACACCCGTGGCGTTTTCCAGTATTTATTCTGTAAACCAGATATCGATTTTTAAGGCTATTGAAAACATATGACACATGTTAGTGGAATACCACAAAATATGTGACGTTGAATCTAAGAATTCATACGAAACATTTTGAAGAGTGAAATGTCGAAGGAACTGATACCAGTCTGAGGCATAGCTGTGGCAGTTGTATTGCAACCATTACTACTCACTGTACATACAAACGAACTGGTAGGTATATTCGATAGGTCTTATTTCCAAACGACGCATCTGCAGCAGAGAAAAATTGTTACGAAGTACAGGAGCACCTGGAAACAACCAGTGCTTGATACACGGGCTGAAAGTTGGCCCTCAACAGCAAGAATTGTCATGCAATATGAGTAAATAGGCAAAGAGGATATACTGTCACGTGGAATTATGAAATCTGTGACAGTGTTTACAGTCATCCAACTGTGTCAATTTTAGCGGCGGATTACGTACAATGGTAAGAGTGATATTCATACGTTGGTATTCATACGATTCTTGTTCGTCAGTTTAGAAGCAGTCTCCACTTCTATCTACAAAACGGTTCGAATGGCTCTGAGCACTATGGGATGTAACATCTGAGGTCATCAGTCCCCTAGAACTTAGAACTACTTAAACCTAACTAACCTAAGGACATCACACACATCCATGCTCGAGGCTGGATTCGAACACGCGCCGTAGCAGTCGCGCGGTTCCGAGCAGAAGCGCCTAGAACCGCTCGGCCACCACGGCCGGCCTTCTATCTACAGAACAGATAGACAAAGTTCGTAGACAAATTACGACTTATCAACGTGTTTGAAACTTCCTAGCAGATTAAAACAGTGTTTCGCAGCGGGACTCGATCCAGAGACCTTTGCCTTTCGTGGGCAAGTTGTCTACCGACCCTTTTTTTTATCCGCTTTACACGAATGGTTGTGTTAGCCGCTTTATTTATTTATTTTGCCTACTACATGAGTAAAATGTTGTAGGTAATGACAAAGCAAATAATCTCTGTTGTTCTAAAATAAATGACGTTCTTATTCATAAAAAAATTCTTGAAGTCGTAAATAAGTACAATTTTGCAACATCAGATTTTTTTTTTCACACCACGTATCATCCCAATTTTTTGTTTTACTTTTTTGTTTTCTGTTATTTGTTTAGACAACATACCGTCTGAGCTATCGAAGCACGACTAACGATCCGCCGTCACAGTCTCCTTCCGCCCTTAAATCTTCTGATTTCAAAAACTTAGAGAATTTCTCCGTCCTGGAAAACTCAGTTCGTAGAGCACTTACCCGTAAAAGGCAGTGTTCCTAGTTTCGAGTCCCAGTTCGAAACACAGTCTCAATGAGTTATGAAATTTTAAAGCACTGTACATCTCACTGCAGAGCGACAAATTATTCTAGTTCATCGGGTTTGTGCAACACAGAAATGACGACAATGCCTACGGAGAGACTAAGCGGCTCAAGTAACGTCTAAACATAACGGAAGACTAGCCAAGAAATATTACGGATTTTGCTATAAAACTAAAACAGGGGCTTACCGGCAAGTGTGTGTTTCTGCAATCAGTGGAAAATGAGACACGAAGTGGGTCACGTGATACTGACACACTACCACGTACTATGACCTCGGCGTCCTCCGCTATCTGTCCAATACCGTTTGTTTTCCAGCAGCCAATCACACAGTTACGTTCAGATTACGGATGCCTTTGGGTGATGGTGAACTGGAGAATGCAATTACTTCGTTGGACGGCGTTATTGGTCTATCACGGAAACCGCACGTGGACCGTTGTAAACAGGACCGTGAGACTGTCAAACGCAGAGCACCGCTGTTAACATGGTTACTGCGGGATGAGATGGAGCCGTGCTGGCCAGTACAGCGCCATCCGGGAGATGTGCAGTACTACGTGTCTGGTATAGGACGCATAAAGCTGCGGCCTCATCTTCTACCGGACAACCAAGCCCTGGCGGCAATTCTGCCCGAAGAACGCTTTATGGCGCCAGCTCCTGCTCGTATCCAGCTGCGCTACTCAGCTCTAACGTCTCTGGCTGATTTCATTAGATTCCTACTGACTTGAGCGTACTATGGACACAGACGGAGAGATTTCCTCGAACTGTGTGTTGACTGCATCAGCGGTACTCAACCAGTCACATTTATTTTATTTTATTTCCTTTATTGTTACTTACGTCTCGAAGGGACGGTGGACCTAAAAGAGGTGACAGAAAGGGGGGGAGGGGGGGGGGGAGGGAAATTATCATCCGCCTCGCGCGTGCATTTTGTGTTTAATTTGTTGACTGTTCTGTTAGTTACCGTTGTTGTGGCTTTCAGTCCGAAGACTGATTCGATGCAGATCTCTACGCTGGTCTTCCCTGTGAAAGCCTCTTCATCTCTAAAATACTACTGCAACCTATGTTCATTTGAACCTGCTCACTATATTCATACGGTGGTCTCTCTCTAGAGTCTTTACACCCCACCCTTCCCTCCATTACCAAACTCACGATTCCTTTATGCTCTAAGATGTGTCAACGAATCTGTTCTTTTCGTTAAGTTCTGCCATAAATTTGTTTTTGCGCCAATTCGATTCAGTACTTCTCCATTACTTATTAAGTCTACCCACCCAACCTTGGAAATTCTTCTCTAGCACATCCTCTTTGCTGCTAACAGACAAATATATATTGATACCATAAAATATGGCTTCCTAAACAAGTGTCGTTCATGGAAATGAAATTTCGGCTACCATGAAATCCAATCAGCTAAAGAAAAAAAAGAAAAAAAAATCAACACGATAATGGAATCAGATATATGCTTACCAGGCTCAAGAGAGGCACTAACGACAATGAGTCACTTGACTGTTATAACAAACATTATTAATATTATGATTATTATTGCTCTTATTGTTAGTACTACGTTTTAAACATTGATGTATGTCTTTGCTTTATATTTATTTCTAAGTTTCCATTAGATAATAATTAAAATATGAATGATTCATTCATTAAAAAAAAGTTTTTCGGCTTCGTATTATTGATGTACCTACAGTTTACCTAAGCTCTTAAAAATGTCAGACGTAACAAACAAAATACGTTCAGCATTTTCAGTTTCGTGAGTCAGAAAATTTAAAAAATGCTTTTTATCGTAAGTCATTTTATCTTAAAGGCATAAAGTTATAAAAGTTTTTCCAACTGTTGCATCTGTGATTATGTCAATGATTTGTACGTAGGAGAGTTTGTAGACGAGATAAAACTTTGGGTTTGAACACGGAAGACTTCTGCTGGTTGTGTGTGTGTGTGGGGGGGGGGGGGGGGGGGAGGGCGGCGGCCGCCGCGGAGAAAGGATCTAGGGACGTTGATGACCATTCCAAAGCAGAAAGGCTGCATTGAGCTGAAAACTTTGAGAACTACTGCCATAGCGACAGAAAGAAAACTTCGGTGATTGGAAATCTACAGTTGTTTGTAAACGTCTTACAACTCTCATGGCGATAGGATTTCTGAATAAGTACGCTGTGAAGTCTCCCAGGACTGCAATTTCAGGCCCTAAAAGTCGCATGAAAAGAAAAGCGGGATTGATATGTGTCTGGGAATACACCTCCACCGTGATGTTGGATAACAGTGTTGATAATAACATCCCTGGTTCTGCATATTAAGGATCCGATGTCTGTTGGTGGGTTTGTAGTGTCATCTGGCACTTCACGTCCACGCACAGGCCATGTAGTTCGCATATGTAACAGGGCGCTGATTTTAGTACGTGATGATGGCGACCGACAGCGACCCATATTGATTCCATCGTATTTACATCAGGCGAATCTGACCGCCGAGACATCAACTTGAGTTCACTATAACGCTCCTTAAACCCTACTGTACACGGTTCTGGCTCCGAGACACGAATAATTATTCTGCTGAAAGATGACATCGCTGTCGGGGGAGGCATCAAGCATGAAGGGACACAGGTGGTTTGAAGCTATTACTACCACAGGTCCCATGCAAGCGCAGGAGAATGTCTCCCCTAACATAATACGGCTCTCACCAGCCTGGGTCCGTGGCGCGCTACACGTTTCGAACCGCCGTTTACCTCGATGACGGCGTTTACGGAGACGACCATCCAACTACGACAAAAACGTGATTTACCCGAAGAGCCGACACGTTTCCATTGATCGACGGTCGAATCCCGATGGTCCAGTGAGCACGACAGTCGTAATTTACGGTGTTGTTAGGTCAACATGTAAACGTTTAGGGGTAGACTGCTGCGGAGCTCCATCTTCAACAATGTACTATGAATAGTGTGCTCCGAAACACTGTGAGTGCAGCAGCACTGTGCTCTGTTGGCAGAGAGGCCACAGATCACCATCTATCCTACGTTACAGAGCAGACAATTCTCAGAACCCAACGTTCAGTGAAGAGTCGTGGACGTCCAACCATTTAGCGTCTAGCGGTAGTTTCACTATCCTATCTCTTTCCGTAGACTGTCAAGACAGTAGCACGTGAACACTCGACCAGCCCCGCCGTTTCCGAGATATTCTTTCACAGACTCTGGGTAATAATGATCTGCCCTCTGTCAAAGTCACTTATTTCAATAGAGTACCCCACTTCCAGACCGTGTTTTCGCACGAGTGATTCCCCGTCCGTGTCTGCTCCACTTTTGTCACCACGTAACGTGCCTGGAACGCCACCAGGCGGCATCCAACGTCGCGAGGGGCAGTGACCACAATATTTTGGCTTATCAGTGTATTTTATGATGGCACGTGGGAAACAAATGCGTGGAATCGCAGTTTCTTGAGGACAGTATGCGTGTTAAGGAGCCGCTACCTGGACGGGGAGGTGATCCGACCCCAGGTCGATTCCGCCAAGTGGATTACCGAAGGTTTGGTATGCCAGCCACCTTGAATGTGGTCTTTAAGTGGTTCCCCAAATTCCACTAGGTTAATACCGGGTTGGTACCTAGGTAGCCCCTCAGTCAAACAATCTACAAACATTTAGAAAACTTTCGCTCACTTCCACATGAATAACATGACATGCAGACAGTTCAGTTACACATATTCCTTCCTGGGGAGTGAAGGACTAGCGACAGGAAGGGTATCCGGCCACACTTTCAATTAACCACGCCAAATCCGTAAATAAGCATGCTGACCCTGGGCCGATGCGAGGCAAGGAGAGAAGAAAATGAAGAAGAATCGCCATTTTATAAATACGAATGACACTACTTTTAAAGTCGTACCCACAAAGTTAAATGTTATCTAACGGGTTTCTAATCGTGAGCATTCGAATAACTATTTCCGCGATGCATACCGCCAATTCGTGTCGCATCCAGATACCGTTTGTCAAGTTTTTGTGTGACGGTATAGTGTTCGTTGAACGAATTCGTGACAAATCATGGCTCTTCTTTGGAATTTAACAATATGTTCTTGATTTCAAATTCCAACAACGGATCGAGATGACGGCCTTGTAACTGACCATTTTCATGAGGAGATAACATTTCTTCAGAAGTTCCAATGCATCTATGTTTCAACTGCATAAGCCTCGACTAGATGTATGTGGTTTTTCACGTTAAATCACTACGAACCTCATACTAGATCTGTATATCAGATCATTAATATTTAACAGTTGTGGATGATCCTAGCGACTGATCGCTACTCGCATATTCACAAGATGTAGGATCATCCCGTTTATTTACACGTACGAGGTGCTATCTAAAATGTTCGGGACTGGTGCTGCCATCTGTTGGAAACCTTACCTCTGGACTAGTGGTCACCGTCACACTCGAAGTAGTTCCCATCTGCACGTACACACCGGTCTCAGCGCTTCTGCCACTGATCAAACGTTTTCTGGAAGTCCTGTTCTTTGAGAGTGTTTATCATCGCCAGCGATGCTTCTTGAATCCTCTCTAGAGTGTCGAACCGACGGCCTTTCAAATTGAGTTTCAGTTTTGGGAAGAGCGCGAAGTCGCAAGGTGCCAAAACTGTCGAGTAGAATGGGTGGGGTACAACCGCCATGTTGTTTTTTGCCGAAAAGGTCCTGGTGAACAAGGTCGTGTGACAGGGCGCGTTGTCGTGATGCAGCAGCCAGTTCCCTTGACGCCAAAGTTCAGACTGTCGTCGCCGCACGTTTTCAAGGAGCCGTCGCAAAACGTCACAGTAGTACATGGAATTCTCTGCTTGGTTGGGTGGGACGAATTCTTTGTGCACAATTCAGTTGGTATCAAAGAAAACGATGATCATGCTCTTCACTTTGCTCTTCACCTGTGTTCCTTTTTTGGGTCTTGGAGAGACTGGGCTCTTCCACTGGGACGATTGTTGCTTTGTCTCTAGGTCATAACCATAAATCTAGCTGTCGTCGCCGGCGATAACCCGTGACAAGATCGTTGGATCATCAGATGCGGTGTGACGAAGGTCCGTCCAAACTTCAACATGCTGTGCCTTCTGATCGGCAGTCAAGATCCTTGGCACAAATTTAGCGGCGACACGATGCATGCCCGATTCATCAGTCAACATTCGTTGTATGTCCCATAACCAATACCCACTTCATCCGCAAGGTCTTGAATGGTTCGACGTCGATCAGCACAAACCAGTTGTTGAAGTTTGGCAACAATGTCTGGCGTTGTGCGGCTAATGGACTTTCCAGCGTGGGCATAATCATCGACGTCAGTACTGCCGGCCCTGAACCAAGCACACTCGTACGGCTCATGCTATGTCGCCCAAACACTTGCTGAATCATTGCAAGGGTCTCTGTGGCACTTTTCCCGAGATTCGTACAGAATTTGATACAGATGCGCTGTTCTTTTCGCGGATCCATCGTAAAATCGCCACACCACAAAAACAGAGTATTACGAAATCACTGTGGACACGCAACACGTCCTCCCAGCTGAATGCCACTCCGCACACTGACTCATTAGATATGAAGCTCTCGCCACCTAGCGGTACCAAGATCTACTACTCCTACTTTCCAGATGGCAGCACCAGTCCCGATGGTTTTTGATTCCGCCTCGTATTATATTATGTTTATTTATGTTGACGATCAGGTGCAATCACTGCACCGAGAGCTGATCTTCTATAAGTGTCTCCACATTTTGTACCAGTTTTCTATCAATGTCAACTCCCGGTACAGAAATGCATCACTTCAGAGAGCCTATTAGAGCTGCAGAGTTATCTGCCAGTTTATTGACACAAACCATGAACGCGAACGGCCCTATAGTACTATCTTCAACCAGGCTTTACTCCACTTTCGCTTGTGGTGACGGCTTGGCATTAAGAAATACGTCGGAGTTCAGTCGAACAGGAAATCCACAACCAATTACATAACTGTTTGAGTGTCCTCAATCCACGTGTTTTCTTTACGAGGTAATTGTTCGGAACAGTTTCGTAGGCTTTCAGGAAGTCAAAAAACACGGCAACCGTTTGTGCTGCGCCACGTGCTTTCAGGGTCTAACGAACGAAGGGATAAATTTCGGTTTTATACGATTGGTGTTTGCAGAAACCATGTTGATTTCTACTTATCTGTTTCGAATTCAGAAATCCATCTTACTCCTGCTCAACATATGTTCAGTTCTGCAACGTTTTTGCTTCGGGGGGGATAGGCCTATTGTTCTGTTCTTCTCTCCTGTGATATTACTTATATAACAGAACGACCTGCGCCATTTTCCAGCAGCAAGGCACTCTTAGGTGCTCCAGCGAAGTACGACACAGTTGTTAGAAGAGCAGTTATTTCGTATTTTCGAAAAACGAGAGTCGCTAAGAAATTAACACATCTCATTTACTTCTTCAACCATTATTTTTTGAGTACAATAAAACACACACGAATGGAAGATTGTTTCTTCTACATTCCCTGTTTTGACGTAATCCCCTTCCCCTTCTATGGCCTGCTACAGCGATACACAAGGGTGTGTATGCCCTCTCGGTATTACTCCTTTTTATGGTCACGAAGCACGGACAATGACATCCATACTTCCTTTTCTGACTGACAGCTTCAGCGCCAGCTGCCGAGACGTTATGCGCCGGTCCTCGACAATGAGCGCACCAGCAAGCTGCATCTTGTCAGGTGTGACACCAGTGGACGGCCTCCCTGAACGCTGAAATCTGGAGCTCTTCTCGTAATGGACTTACCCTCTTTTCCCAACGTCTGCCCGTACTTCTATCTGCTGCAGGTGCTCCATAAACTACACAGAAACGTTAGTGAATGCTCCCAAATTCAATGACAACAAGCTGCTTGTAACGTACATCCCTTATAGACGCTATTTTGAAACATTACTGCAGCACGCACGCACTCCGAAGACTTCAAATAATGTACGCCTAAGGCTTATCATTTGTTCCATTGTTTCTAACCGAGAAAAAAGGTGCATTACTTTTTGGGCTACTCTCGTTTAATGCAATGACCACCCTATCTGATAACGGGGTGGTTCTTCAATCGCGAGAGACCTGTTCACTTACTTTTGTATCTCATTTTCTCACTATTGGGACAGTCTAAAAGAGGAACTGTATTGTGGCCATATTCGCTGTTATAGACAAGAGCATCTAGTGTTTCAGTTTTCTTTTTATTTTTCTGTTAGTGTGTCATCACGATTAACAATCATATGGAAGATGACTTTATTAAAAAAATTGTCGTGAATATTCTCATTTTCTGAGACAAACATTCCCATACGTCACCTCATACACTACTGGCTATTAAAATTGCTACACCAAGAAGAAATGCAGATGATAAACGGGTATTCAATTGGACAAATATATTATACTAGAACTGACATGTGGTTACACTTTCACACAATTTGGGTGCGTAAATGCTGAGAAATCAGTACCCAGAACAACCACCTATGGCCGTAATAACGACCTTGATACGCCTGGGCATTGAGTCCAACAGAGCTTGGATGGCGTGTACAGGTACAACTTCCCAAGCAAGAGTAGTGACTGGTGTATTGTGACGAGCCAGTTGCTCAGCCACCATTGACCAGACGTTTTCAGTTGGTGAGAGATCTGGAGAATGTGCTGGCCAGGGCAGCAGTCGAACATTTTCTGTATCCAGAAAGGCCCATACAGGACCTGCAACATGCGGTCGTGCATTATCTTTGCTGAAATGTAGGGTTTCGCAGGGATCGAATGAAGGGTAGAGCCACGGGTCGTAACACATCTGAAATGTAACGTCCACTTTTCAAAGTGCCGTCAATGCGAACAAGAGGTGATCGAGACGTGTAACCAATGTCACCCCATACCATCACGCCGGGTGATACGCCAGTATGGCAATGACGAATACACGCATCCAATGTGCGTTCACCGCGATGTCGCCAATCACGGATGCGACCATCATGATGCTGTAAACAGAACCTGGATTCATCCGAAAAAATGACGTTTTGCCGTTCATGCACCCAGGTTCGTCGTTGAGTACACCATCGCAGGCGCTCCTGTCTGTGATGCAGCGTCAAGGGTAACGTCAGCCATGGTCTCCGAGCTGATAGTCCATGCTGCTGCAAACGTCGTCGAACTGTTTGTGCAGATGGTTGTTGTCTTGCAAACGTCCCCATCTGAAGACTCAGGGATCGAGACGTGGCTGCGCGATCCTTTACAGCCGTGCGGATAAGATGCCTGTCATCTCGACTGCTAGTGATACGAGGCCGTTGGGATCCAGCACGGCGTTGGGTATTACCTTCCTGAACCCACCGATTGCATATTCTGCTAACAGTCATCGCGATAGGCTACAATCCAACCTTTATCAAAGTCGGAAACGTGATGGTACGCATTTCTCCTCGTTACACGAGGCATCACAACAACGTTTCACCAGGCAACGCCGGTCAACTGCTGATTGTGTATGAGAAATCGGTTGGAAACTTTTCTGTAGTCAGCACGTTCTAGGTGTCGCCACCGGCGCCAAGCTTGTGTGAATGCTCTGAAAAGCTAATCATTTGCATATCACAGCATCTTCTTCCTGTCGGTTAAATGTTGCGTCAGTAGCACGTCATCTTCGTGGTGTAGCTATTTTAATGGCCAGTAGTGTACTTTGGGTGCAACGAGGGCAAAATCACAGTGCGCGGGAGTGATTCCAGAATTATTCCACGGCAGATGCTTTTTCCTGTGGTCTTCTATGGATGAACAACGTGTCGCTTGAAGCCGCGCACGTGTCTTGTAAGTAAGGAAACTGCGGCAGTCTGGATCGAGATGGACGCACGTGAGATCGAAATCTGGCCTGTGCGACGCAGCTGCAGCGCGTTGGCACCACGCCATCTCGCTACGCTACGTGACTGTACGGTTTTCTGGACAAACGTTCCAGGCATTTCCTTAGAGGCGTTTAACAGAACGGCTGAAATGCGACATGGCCTGCTGACAAAGGTACGAAAATAACGACAGGATGGAGCAATAAAGGATAATTGTGATGTTCGTCAATCATTTTTTAAGATCTGTACAGATACGTGATCAAGAACAGCGTAACAAATGTTAGAGTGTGTGAAAGACAAGCTCTCGAAGTATACTTAAGAATGTTTACAAATGTTCTCTGTGCCCACCCTTCGACAAACGGCATACGTCTAACCGGCAGTCCAATTTCACTCACTGCCGACTCAGCACATCAGGAGTGCCGCTAAGACTAACTGTAGCGACGCGGTATCGTAGGTCTTCGACATTCTGTGACAGAGTTGGAAGATATACACTGTCCATGTTGTAACACTAGAAAAAAATAAAAAAATATCGCAAGGCGTCAAGTTCGACGCTAGTCGTGGCCCTTCAAATAGTGCGAGACGCGCCAACCAGAGGCGTGGCAATGTCTCATTGAGACACACGCGTACATAGTTGTTGTGGAAACGTGGAGGGGTGCCATATCGTTCAACAGTAAAATCCTTAATGAAATTTTCACTCTGCAGTGGAGCATGCTTTGATATGAAGCCTTCTGGCAGATTAAAACCGTATACCGGGCTGAGACTCGAGCTCGGGACTTTGCCTTTCGCGGACCAGTGCCCTACCGACCGAGCTACCCAAGCGCAACCCATGAGCTTTTGTCACAGCTTTACTTCTGCCACTTTGGAAGATAGGAGATAAGGTACTATCTGAAGTAAAGATGTGAGGGCGGCTCTTGCGTGCTTGGGTAGCTCAGTCGAGGAAGCAAAAGGCAGAGGTCCCGGGTTTGAGTCCAGGTCCGTCAACAGTTTCAGCCCATCAGGAAGCCTTATAAAATCATTGCTACCAGTTTCAAGCTGTGGCATTAGCCACGACTGCAGCAACTCGACTTAGGTGACACGTTTGACAGTTCTGCAGTCGGTGCTACTCCGTTCAATCGTTTCTCAAACTGTCTCATTTGTTACGTAATGTTCAGCCGTTTACCTAAACTGACTTTTTACAATGTTTCACAGACTTCATAACTGCCCTGTATTGCGAAAGTGAATCAGAATATCCCGGATCTAAACGCCCGTATCATGCATTTATCAGTGGAGATAACTCTAAAACTGATGGTCATGCGCGCAATGGTGACATAAATCAGAAAATATCGCCGGCCGGAGTGTCCAAGCGGTTCTAGGCGCTTCGGTCTGGAACCGCGCGACCACTACGGTCGCAGGTTCGAATTCTGCCTCGAGCATGCATGTGTGTGATGTCCTTAGGTTAGTCAGGTTTAATTAGTTCTAAGTTCTAGGGGACTGATGACCTCAGATGTTAAGTCCCATAGTGCTCAGAGCCATTTTGAACCATTTGAACCAGAAAATATCGACTCGATGTTGTTCAGAGTTCCTGAATTATAAGATTGGATATCATAAGAGTAAATGCTGCTGGATAGTGTGTGGCTATCGTCTTAGGCGTACGAAAAGCTAAGGCTGTCGTTATGAGTGAGGATCGACGTAATTTGCATTTATCTGTTGGCTGTGCACGGGTAAGTGACAGATACATAATAACGACAAGATAAACAAAACGTTACTTGCTTGATATGGGCTGGTATTACTTTCTGAGAGAAAGAAAAATGACCGCAGCAAAAACGGGCTGTAAATCTAAGAATTTTTACAGAAATAAAACAAACGGAATATTAAGATTTGGCATGCAGTGGACGAGGACATTACCACAGTAGGAGCATGAGGTCTGATAGAACATGAATGGAGAACGGAATCTGTAGTGTCCTTTTGGAAAGAACAATCGAAGATCCCTCTGTAAGCCGTTTAAAGAAACGGGGAACTATGGACATTAAGACGCCGGCTGCTTTAGAAAGCGAATTTAGTGTGTTAACAATAGTGCCGCGTCGTTTGGTTCCAGACGCAAATCTACAAGGGCATCAGTCTGAGAGGGAATTTTTCTTCACGTGTGTCTTTTCTTACGAAGTCTTAACATTATTTATGTTATATGAAGTACATAAAATTTAATTTGTGAATGACGTAACCAGTCACAAACACTTTTTGAAACGTTTCATTTAAGTATCTTAACCAGTTTCAGCGACCATACCCATCTTAAGGTAGCTAGCATTTTCAGATACATAGATGATCTGATCACCAGCACATCGTCTGTCCCTGCACTACTCATGAATATTAGAATATTTAAATCATTCCATAAGTTGATTCATTAATATCATCACGCTAAAGTGCTTGCATTTATTTAGTTATACTTTCAAATAGAAGTATTCACATACATAAATTACAGTAGATGGCGATTTGCTATGTTGTGGTCCATATGGTTTTACAGGTCGATTTACATATTATTGAACTACAAACAGCACACGTATTGTACATGTCTGATATTGTTAGCGTGGGACGATCTGTAGCATTATGAACATTGAATAAATTTTCAGCTGCCAAGATCGCTAAAATCATTTATTCGTATAGATTACCGGTTTCGGTTCAAATGGTTCAAATGGCTCTGAGCACTATGCGACATAACTTCTGAGGTCATCAGTCGCCGAGAACTTAGAACTAATTAAAGGTAACTAATCTAAGGACATCACACACATGCATGCCCGAGGCAGGATTCGTACCTGCGACCGTAGCGGTCACTCGGTTCCAAACAGCAGTGCCTAGAACCGCACGGCCACTCCGGCCGCCCACCTGTTTCGGCAATTCTCCGTTGCTATCTTCGGATGTGCGGAATATGGGACTTGGATACAGCAACGAACATAACAGCATACACATTTATATCCAAAATTTACAATACATAGAGTAACAACGTACCTATATTTGCATCATTTCACAATCTTCTCCTCAGTACAGTAAGTGATGCTACACAATGTCCATGTTGGTATCGTGAGCTGTACTAGAAGTCGGCATGTGAATTTTAAAATAACAGCTGTGGATGCACATGTTATTGAGCCTATTACAAATGTTCACATTCATCACCACAATACAACTGACGGATAACAGCGTAAGCATTCTTAGTGATACATAAGTATCAGGTGGCGCAGTGGTAGTACGAATCGTATTATCGTCTCACATTAGACGATGTCATTGATCTACTATTCCATAGAATTATATATGCATAAATTATCATCATAACATATAAGCCAAGTCAGTATCCTACAGTTAAAAGAAAAGAAAAGAGAACTGTCGGCAAAATTTATACATAAACTTTTTAGTTCAATTTAGTATTATTTAAAAAAAAACATTTTATAAAAGTTATTCACCAAATTTTTCTTCACGAAAGACCACAAACAATATGACAACCTATGACCACTTAAAAGCTTATTATATTCATCTGATGGTATCATATGTAGGTTGATTTTAATATATCTAGGAATAGCTAGCTATATTCAGGCACATACATGATAATTCATCAACATTGCATTCAAAGTATATTACCAACAATGATGCTATTTAATTTTTGTGGTTCTTTTATCAGTGACAATGTTTACATGAACTTTTCCACGTCGCTCAACGTGTACAACATTGGAAGTGTGTTCGCCTATATATATCTGGTGATCAGACTGCATATGGCCGTCAGGTGACGAGTTTCACACTATTCTCGACCGACGCTTTGTAGTGGATAATCGCACGTAAATATCGCAATTGACAACAAAACCACAAACATTAAATAGCACTATTGTTTGTAATATACTTTGAATATAATATTGAACAATTATCATTTTTGTGCCTGTAGATATCTAACTGTTCCCGGACTTATTAAAATCAGTCTAGACATAATATAATTAAAATGTACATAGAGAACTTGTAAGTCGTTATAGATTGTAATATTGTTTGTGATTCTGTATAAAGAAAAATTTGATACATAATTTTTATAAAATATTTTTAAAAGGTCTTCTAAAATTATACAAAAAGGCTAATGTAAAAATTATGTCTGATGAATTCTGCACGTGATTTTACAGACAGTTCTTTTTTCAGCTGTAGGATACTGACTTGGCTTATAAATTATGGTAATAATTTATGCATATCTAGTTACATGGAAGTGAATGCATGTTTTAATCTAATGTGAAATGATAATATCGATTAGTACTGCCACTGCGCCATCTGACATACTTATGTATAACTAAGAATGTTTACTCTAGGATCAAATGGTTCAAATGGCTCTGAGCACTATGAGACTTAACATCTATGGTCATCAGTCCCCTAGAACTTAGAACTATTTAAACCTAACTAGCCTAAGGACATCACACAACACCCAGCCATCACGACGCAGAGAAAATCCCTGACCCCGCCGGGAATCGAACCCGGGAACCCGGGCGTGATTACTCTAGGATCTGTCAGTTGAACTGTGGCGATGTATGATGGCACTTACAATCGCTGGAATGACATTTGTATATATAGCTGTTATAATAAAACTGACATGCCGACTTCTAGTATAACTCACGATACCAACATGGACACATACTGTGCAGCACCACTTGCTGTACTGTTGAGAAGATTGTGTAATGGTGTAAACGAAGGTATGTTGTTATTTCCTGTATTGCAAATCTTGAATATAATTATGTATGCTGTTATGTTTGTAACTGTATCCTAGCAGTTTCAGTACCATCTTTTGAAGATCCGAAGATGGCACCAGAGAATTGCCGAAACCGATAATCTATATGAAAGAATGATTTTAGCTATCTTAGCAGTTTAAAATTTATCCAGGGTTCATTCACATATTGCAAATAAACTGCTGTAACATATTTAATGTCAGAACTTAGCGCCACATATGTGTTACATACTTGAACCGGGGTGATGCAAAACTTTTTTTGACGTGTGTAGTAGCTGGCAGAACGTGAACGATAAGAACATTTTAGCCTGCGGTAGACCCATTTACACTATATAAGACTACAATTCTACTAGCAGGAGCTGTTCCTATTAACAAAAGTTTATGTGCATGAAAGTTATGTATTGTGGTGCATTTCATTTGAGAGTTTTGAATTAAATATTTCCCGGGATTTAAGATTAACAGCGGGAGGACAATTTTGTCAGTAATAAGGAAGAAATTAGACAGAACTAAGTCTTCCTATGGTATCTGCGAATGATCATATGACTATACAAACTGCCGGCCGCGGTGGCCGTGCGGTTCTAGGCGCTTCAGTCCGGAACCGCGGGACTGCTGCGGTCGCAGGTTCGAATCATGCCTCGGGCATGGATGTGTGTTATGTCCTTAGGTTAGTTAGGTTTAAGTAGTTCTAAGTTCTAGGGGACTGATGACCTCAGATGTTAAGTCCCATAGTGCTCAGAGCCATTTGAACCACTATACAAACTAAGTATGCCCAAAATAAAAGCGTCCCTGCAGTTTAAGAGCTATAATTTTATAGTTTTTCGCTCGGGAATCCTTCCCACCACGTGACGGGCTTCGTTGATTGTAACGGCTTCAGTTGCTGTTTTAAAAGTGCTCTCAGTCTATTTTCATGAAATTTTTCATCAGTGATTCCCGAACTCAGGTATTCCTGCTAAGGGTAAAGTTCAGAAGTTGATAAGAAAACCCGTCTAATTCTAGCATTACGGCAATCCTTCGGTCTGAACTCCTGAAACGGCTGTAAACATTTTGAAAAACGTTACTGCAAGCACGTAAAAATACACGGTCTAGTCACATTAAACTGACCAACGTCGCAAAGACTTGAAGGGAATGTTATGGTCTGGGCAATGTATCCATGGCATTCCCTGGCTGATCTCGTCATTATGGAGGGCCCAATGGATCAGGACAGATCTGCATCTAACCTTGGGGCCCATGTCCACGCCTGGTGCCAATTTATTTTTTCTATGCACGATGGTATCTACCAGCGGGACAATGTAACGTGTCACACAGGTCGTGGTTCGAAGAGCGCAAGAATGAGTTTACTGTACTCCTCTGACCACCAAACTCCCCAGATTTCAACCCAATCGAGAATCTATGGGACCACCTACATCGGGCTATTCTCGCCATGGACCCTCAGCGCAGAAACCTAGTGCAGCTAGCCACGGCATTCGAGTTAGTGTCGCTCTACATTCCAGTCGGTACATTCCAGAACCTGACTAACACTCTTCCTGCACGTCTTGCTCTGCAAAAGGTGGTTATTCCGCCTTCAGACAAATGGTCACATTAATGTTACTGGACACTGTGCATCGGGAGGCTTTCGCAATAGACAGGTGTTACCAATACACCTTGCTGTTCTGTAATTAAGTCCTGATACTGAAATTTAACGTGAACAATATGTTCAGGCAATATCTCCAGCTGATAAAGAACTGAAGGTTAAGTATTGTGAATGGCTTGCTCCAAAATATTGTGGATAGCGAAACTGACTCGGGTTTAATCTTACTGGCCACGTGAATAGTCATACTAATTGCTACTGGCCTGCCGAAAACTCTCACTTTTGCATCAGTTAGAGTTTGGTACACAGTTTCTGGTAGTCGGCTTATCTGTCCGACATAAAACAAATGCCCACAGGAACGTGTATTAAGACTGATACTGCGTAACGAAAAGTATATGAACAATTTAGAGAACTATATAGGAAACTGCAATATGTGCAATATACACAATTTTACTGCCATTGTTTATATTATCTATTAACATTCGAACATGTAACACACACGGACACTATAAAACAACTTATATGTCTTTTATATATGAGATTTCACCAACAAATACTATTTATATATGAGATTTCACCAACAAATACTATGTTTTCTAGTTTGTCACTTACAAGAAACTTTCACAAAACTTGAACTCTTTTTAAACAATGAATAGGAGATTTTTAACGTTCGAAAAAATTTGCTAACTAAAATGAAAGCTGGTGACAAATTTTGTCAGTCGTAGAAAAAAAAAAAAAAAAAAAAAGCCTTTGCTATCTGGAAACTTTATTCACCATTAGCTTTGTTTCGACGCAATGTTCAGTTTCTTACAAAAAATTACTGAATTACCAATAATATAAGATCACTTTTCAACTTGCCGACAGTTATAATTTTTTTCATATGGAACTGGGACACACAAAGACGCTTTGCAACACCACAGTTTTAAATAATACGCCGTTTATAATTACTGCCTTTCCAAGTTTGTAATATCTAACGTAATGCAATGTTACACGCTATTTATTTTAACCAATGAGTGAAATGTTATTTTCAGCTAAAACTGCTCCTTTTTTGTGACGTATTACACTGGTACACAAATACGTACGCAGATGTTGGAAATGATTCCCAATATTAAGATCAGATCTAATCATAGCCAATAAACTCCTGTAGACGATTTGTCCGCAAAGAATTCTCAGACTTTTCGGTGTTTGGTTCTTTTAAGAAAATTCTGGCATCTTTACGGTTAGTGCATTGCACAACTGCACAGCACTCTCTGATCAAACATAAATAAACCACCATTCCTGCTGCAAGTTTGTGGATTGTCATTACATAGGAGTGTAAACGCTGTACCACATTAGAAGTTACTTTGATGGCTGGCTTATCATGTTCTGCATAAACTATTCTGCCGAATACGATCTGAGGGCGGCCCGATCACATGAAAAAATGCAGCTGCCTCGAATATCACAGTAAACATCTGATCTACCCACAAACAGGAACTGGACGGAAGTGTGGAAACACCGCAAGAAATGTATGCGGGAGCGTAAATGCAGACGCCCGCCAAACCTGCGGTTTGCGCTGTTGTATTTGCTCTCGAACGACACCTACACAGTGTCCTCTATACGCTTCAAGTGTTAGATGTGGTCACAACAGTGTTCTGTGTAGTTGTTAGTAGGTTACATCGGAGCTAAGTGACGTCGAACGTGGGAAAACAGTTGGTGCTTCCGTAACCGAGGTAGCCCAAGTGTTTGGCGTTTCAAGAGGCATCGTATCGCATACAGGGATAGCGAAAATTGACATCCAGTAAGTGTGTCTGAATGATGGTGACGGATGATCACTGAAGAGGATAGTGACTAAAAACAATAGGATGACAGGTGCAAAGGTCGCTGCAGAAGTGGATGTCGCTCTCGTGAATCCTCTCAGCGCCAAAACAACACGAAGGGAGCTCCAAGAGCAGGGAACTCCTGAACTACTCATTAACGGTGCAGAAGCATGTAAGAGAAAAACGTGGTGCCGAACCATAAATCCTGGGCTATGGAGCAGTGGAAGAATTTCATTTGGTCGGATGGAGTCTTGTTTCACATTGTTTCCAACATTAAGCCTCAAGCACGAAACTTGGCTCGGGATTGGTGATGATTTGGTGAGCAATATTGTGAAATTCAATAGAACCTAGGGTTGCTCTGCAAGACTGCATTCCAATGAAGGGCTTTGTGGCCATTTTGGATGTTAAGATCCTTCCTAAGGTACAACGCTTTTTCCCAATGGTGATGCTGTGTAAAGGCCAAAGTCCTGTGTAAAGGCCAAAGTCCTCTGTTTACACAGATAGTATCGTCCAGGACTGGTTTTGTGGGCGCGAGGATGAATCGTCACATCTTCCATCTCCACCACAGTCACCAGATCACAGTGTTATGGAGATTTTATGGTTTACTTTGGAGAAATGGACACGTGGCCGCTAACCATGTCCGTTTTTGTTACTAAACTTACCACTATATTGCAGGAAGAATGGTACTTAACATTGCTTGAAAGGTAGTGGGGAAAGGGTCACGTGACCACTATCCATGTCCATCCTCGTTACCTGATCCTACCTTTATTTTGCAGGAAGAATGGTACGCAAGATACCTTTGGAAACGATGGAGGATCTGTACGTATCAACTCCGAGAAGATTGGACGCTGTCTTAAATGCCAACAGTTTTAATGCTTGGAATTATTTGTTGCGTTTTCTGTGTTTCCATAATTTTGTCTACACCCTGTGTGTATTTGCGCTGAAGAACATATGTCAGCTAATCGACATGACAGAAAAAAATTCATATTTATCGTAGTTCATTTAACCTGGGCTATGAGGCTGAAACGGATTATCATTTGAAGGGTTGAATTTAGATAATATAGTGTCTGCTGGAATACGATGAGAGTTGACACCCCTTGCGGTAACAGAAAAGCCAAAGTGCAACCACTAGAGGTAGAAAAAAAAGGTCGGTGTATCAAGACAAATTAGATAAAACGAAAACAAAAATGAATTACGTGTACTTTGCATTTCAGAAGTGGCAGAAAGATTCGTTGTGAAATGGAATGTTTACAAAAATTCTGTTGTACGAAGCCAAACCATTCAGCGTTTTTGATATTTCCTTACTAAACTTTTTCACCTCACCAGATACACATAAACAGACATGTAAGTCATAGCCGCTACAAAAGTTATTAACCCGTCAGTCTGCGCGACGGACTCGACGTCAATGTTTTCCATTTTCGAGAGCAGTCAATTACAAATAATAAATTACTATGGATTGCTCTTCATTTTTTCTGTCCAGAGAGATCCAGTATCACTGCTGCAAGAGATGCAAGAATTTAGAGCAGAGGTACATTTGTAAAAACACTCGATTTACCGATTTCCAGAAAAAAGCAAAATGTCGTCCGACAATGGAGACCCAAATGCAGCAAGAAATATTCTGGCGACCGAAATGGAAGTGACGCAGGCGGGGATGGACGCAGGGCAGCGTGCCGCTCCACAGACGACGGGGTCATCGATCAGACACGCAGCGCAGGCCGGCCCTACGCACAAAGGTCGCCGGCCCTTTCAGGGCTCCCTTGACGGCTCCTACCTTCCCCCTGAGTATACACATCCTTTTTAGGTACATCATCTAGTAGGCACTATGTAAATATTGAAGGTATTTTTTTTATTCCACTAGTGAGTGAAGAACTTGAGCGTCTAACTGGGCACAAAGAAACTGTCGTCACAGGCAAGAAGACTTTCGCTTACCTCGATGTCCTAAAAAAGTTTCGCAGTACACGTGGTTCAGTCACATTAAGCTATCTACCGCCTATATTCGGCGTCAACGTGCAGTAATCACTCACAGACGGCATGTGGCAGCACTAGCAGCGGAGGGTGTATAAAGCTTGTCTGGAGGACGGAGCCAGTTACCTGAGGTCCAAGAGGGTACGGTTTCCATGCCGAGGTTGGAAGCATTTCCGAGACGGATGAGTTTGTAAGCTGTTCGCGTGGCGCCGTGGTTAAAGTATATCGTGCCTAGCGAAATGGCGCTATGCAACCCCGGAGAGGCAACAGTGGTGCACCACGGGCCATAGGTGGCAGGGCGAAAGCGAATATCCGTGCGACTATTGAGCAGCTGGACGGCGCAGATGAACCAAGGGATTACCAAGAGTTTCCCGTCAACGACCGTTCAGCGAACTTTGCTATATGTGGGTCTGTGTAGTAAGCGCCTGGTTTATGCACCCATTCTGTCTGCTCTTGATCGGCGATGAATTTGCACGAGAAAACCGTAACTGGACACCCACTGAGTGACGAAAGATGGTCTCTTCAGAAGAATCACGTTTTATGCTCCATCGGACAGAGGACCGTTAGCGTGCAAGGCGTTAAACATCTGAAAACAAACACCCAGCAACAATCGTCGGAACGGTCCAGACCGGAAGACCGAGCGTTACGTTCTAGGGAACGTACTATTCCCTGTGTGATATCGTCATTGTGGAACGTGATCGACGAAAGTATGCATCTATCCTTGAGTTTTCTGTCCATCATTAAATGCACTCTGTCTTTCCTCGGTGCGATGGCATCTACCAGCAGTAGAATCCAACGTATCACACAGCTCAAAGTGTACGTGCGTGATTTGAAGAGCACCAGTTTCAGGTACTCTCCTGGCCACCAAACAAGCCGGATTAAAACGCAATCAAGAATCTGGCTGATCACCTCGATAGGGCTGGTCGCGCAAGGGATCCTGACCCGAGCAAACCAGCGCAGCTGGCCACGGCTCTTGAGTCGGCATGGCGCCACACCCCTGTCGGTAACTTCCAGAACCTCATTGACTCTCTTCCTTCACGTCTAGCAGCGGATGTGAAACGTGAACTCGTGCAATCACTCATTCTTCGGAACCCCCACTATGGCAATGTTACAGACACAGCAAGAGTAGTGTGAACAGTGTGAACAGCAGACGGCTAGGAATAGCAATGACTGCTTGAGTTTGTTATCCGTCTATTTTCCCTGGTCTGTGCTTTATACGCACAGTTACGTTGGTTGCGACAGGAGAAGTTATGGGACAACCACGCACTATGTTTACCTCATCGGGTCCTCAGCACAAATGCACCCCAGTGCTTTGAACTACTTATTAAACATGTGTCGTCTGACCATAATCGAAACACGATGCCTGACTTATGTAGCCTCCTAACTGTGCCCATCCACAAAACAAAAAATGTTGGCATATTTCTCCTCCACTGCTGCCATCCGTCCCTGAACAAGCTACGCTGCAGTTCCTGTAGAATTAAATCCCTTGTTAGGTTTAAGAAAAATCTGAAACACTTGCATCTGGCCCCTCATTATGTTTACCACCAAAGTTAACGTACATAGCCAGTTTTCCCCGCGTCAAACAGCAAAACAAATTTTCCCATCAGTCAGTAACGTCACTTTCTTCTCCCCTGTTTCCATTAACCGTATTTTGTGACTTTCCTCTTTCTCTGCCTTCTCGACCAGATCCCTCACCTCCATTGCTCATAGTTTAAATCTGTCTTCCAGACTTTTTCTCTATTTTTGTACTTATGAAAGAATGTAAACAATGCTTATATTTTACTCTTTCTGCCCTGTAGTAATTACTAAATTTCTGTAGTATTCTCTATTACGAGGGCGTGCTGAAAAGTAATTTTTTACGTGACAACTCTTAAAGCCTTTCGAATAAAACAAACATTACAAACAATCTGCTTTCTTATTAATTATGTCTACACATCTGCAGCGCTCTGACGCTAGAGGGCTATCAATTGCAGCACGTAACATGGCGGTGTGTAACAAAACTATGTCGGTTCGTGGAAAGCAGCGTGCTGAAATCTAATTTCGAATTCGAGGGATTTTTGCCAAACGTGGAGTATCCTCTCGTTCTGCATGAAAACGCCGGACCACACATGAGCACTGAGACATCTGCAGCAATCGGAAGCCTTCACTCTCATCCATCATCATCATCATCATCATCAACACGTTCCCGACTTGGCCCCATCCGATTTTCATCAGTTTCTAAAACTTAAACAACACCTTCGAGGACTACACATCGATAATGACGAAGTGGTGCAAGCAGAGTTTGTGTCTCTGTCAACTAAGTCAAACGTCCCACAGTCTCGGTGCCAACAAACTGGCCTCTTGGTGGAAGGAATGTGTTCGTCCACCGGGTGAATATGTTGAGAAATAAATATATAGACATGAAGAATAAAAATATAAAATGTTAATAATGTTTGTTTTATTTAAAAACATTTAAAGTTTTCACACAAAAAATTCGGCATTTCTTTTCAGTATCCTTTCGAAGATATAACTTACAACTTGCTTCTCGTAATGTATGTAATGCAAAAACGTAGACCCTCGGGTTAGATGTAACAAGGGATCTGATGGCCATAATCTTGTTGGGTTAAATAAATAAATAATTAATTTCCGCAACGTGATACTGGGTCGCTCTGAACAAAGGAAATAAAGAGTAACGCATAGTAATGAATTATTTGTGGTTGACTGTGGAAAAACCAACGTTGAGTCTGTGGCGCAGAGTGGCGACGTTAATACCACTTGGTAGCGCTTATGAATTATATGTCTACACATGTGTATCTAGTGAGCTGAAAAACTCTAGTGAGGAAATATCATGAACGCTGAACGATTTGTGTTTGGTGTAACTGAATTTTTATATCACTCTGACTTTCTTTTGCTATTAAGCTCGTCGAACAAAAAAGAATTCACCCCTAGAGGACTCATTACAAGCATCATGTAACACCGCGTTATTCCGCCCCTATGCTTGATAACCGCCTGGATTCAGAATCTTGTGGAGGCGCATTGTGTCCACGTTAAGCCATTCTCTGAGGGTTTGATGGCGCTATTCCACCAAATCACGCGGATGCTGATGCAGACGCTGTGCCAACATGTCCCACAACTTTTCTATGGGGCTCAAGTAAGGTGATTTTGCAAGTCAATCGAGTTGTCCTGTGCGGCTCGAAGTCCCTTCCCTTTCTTTCCCCATTCTCTGTTTCATATAATCGAAATGTAATAGTTTACCCAAGTGTTGAGGAGCTAGTCACACATACTTCTAGCCCGATGAACTTGGCTGCTGTCGTCTTGAAAAATGAGAACCATTAGCAAATTCATCACACAGTTGTTCACTGAATGACAACACATCATCATTCAGAATGATTAAATAAACATGCTGGTTCATGTTAGCGGTGACCGCAGTGAGCGGGCCCAATTTATGATAAGAAAAACACATCCAAGACATCACGGACCCACCTTCGACGTGAGTCTCAGTTTGCATACATTCAGGATGAAATACTCCATTTGAATTTCGTTCCCTCGATGACGTGCGTCATTTTAATATGGGCAAAAACATGATTTGTTACACCAGGCAGGTAATGTTCATGTTCGGTTCGATGATTTCTAGCCCATTGAAGACTCGCAACTTCATGTGTCTGTGTAGCAATTATCTCTTGCGATGTGACTGACTCCAAACGTTCACTGCAAGCAGTTTCCGTTTCAATGTTTTTTCGGTAACGGGTTGAAATCGACTTTCATTCATTGCCTTGAGTAATTCCTACCTGGTTTGGAAGCGATTTTGATTCACAAGCCGTGAAACGCATATGCGCTTCCTCCCACTCAGGTTGATTTTCCGACCACAATTTTGACGTCTTGTTTTGCGATTACGTGTTTTACTCCACTGGTTGTTAACGCGCTGAACAGTCCGCGACGAACCACAAACGAGTTCAATAACTTTACGCAGCATATGGCCATGGGCACGGACAAAAACGACCGCCGCTTTCTGACCCTGTCACGTCCTTACATTTACCCATGTTTACGTGCAATGTCTGCCTGAAAGGTAAATGTCTCGCTGGCCGCTGCTGCCTTGTGTTAAACAAAGTAGTAGTAGGCTACACGCGCGGCTGAGCGCGTGATTCGACCGCTGCGCCATCTGTAAAGGCCTAACTATTCAGCTGTGCGTGCAACGGGGATAATTAATTTTTTGTCTATGTCGCCTCAATTATGGGCACTTGACTTTGCTGCCTTTCATTCCCAGGTACAGATATTCCTGTAAATATGTTTAATCTCAACAACTCAGCGTTTTACGTAATATTACATAAGTGATTCAAGATAAGCAAACAAGATCTCTAGTAAGATAACATACGAGCCAGTACAAGTTAAAATTTGCAGCTCTCTTAACTATCGAGAGAGTAAGGCAAATACTATTTTAAAAATGATGACACAGATTGTCACAATAGCTACCGAGAGCTATTAGGAAGAGTATTACGTTGATGTGGATACTGTAAACATCTGGAGCAGAAACTTCCGCTAAATTAGCCATGGAATGTTTAAAATATGAAAACGCATCATGGGATCCGCATATTAAGAGTATCTACAGATTATTTTTGTGGATATTTTCACAAGTCACTTTTACAACTGACTTAGCGAAGTATCACGCTTCTACGAATTCTGGAATACGTTTGAAAATACATCGTTCCACCTTGGAAAATACAATCAATAAAAGGCACGAGAGGGGTCTAAGGACTATGCGTTGTTGAACGACTGGTTTTGTCATCTTCTGCATATGGTGACATTAGATGTCAGAACGTGTAGAAAACGAAAAAAGTAGCTTTAGGACCTCCCTGAATAAGTACTTTGTGGGTTCTGCAGACCAAGCTATCGGATACACTGTAAGAAATGCTAACGCTTCAAAGAAAGGCAGCTTGTTTACAGAAACACCAAAACCACGTCTTATTTCGACAGAATGCTTATTCTCTGACCAAATTACTAGTACAAATGCGCTGATCATCCCTTTCAGTTTATTTGACTTCGACTATAGCAGGCAAAATTATCACACCACAACATTTTGTCACACATACCACCAATTATGCTTACCGCAGTTGCTTTGGAAGATCTGAGGTAAAATGTAATATACCCGGTAGTCGCCAAAATCCTGACGGCTAATAAATACCCTTGCATCCATGTTACCAGTGTCGAAAGTGGCTATGAGGAAATTTCGTGGACGTGGACAAAGGAACATGCATTTCATAAACATGAATTTGGTATCTGAAAATGTTGTACTAGGGTGTGTCAGGTTAGATTAGTCGTCAGGAAATGTTTGCAGAGATTCTTAGGTAACTAATGAAATGTCCTTCATTTACAGGATAAATATAACTGACTGACAGAAAAATAATTCCAGCAGTTTATGTCATATACATAGCACAAACACCAGACTAGAGAGATCAGCGTCCGTATGGACGCCTGAAAGCCATCGTCTTTCCTCCGTCCAACACACGAACGGATCAGGAATAGGACTGAGAAGCGAACATTCCCAAGAGCCAAGAATCAATCTTGAAGAAACTTTGCGGGTATGTGAAGGGGGTAAAATAACCCAATACGTATTTTTTTGAGTCCAATTTAACTTTTAACGGATAAAACACACCCCGAAGGTGGTTCGGAGGGAATGCTTTCGAACCGATGACATGTAAAAAAATATTTCTCATATAAAAGTTGATCTGTAATTAACGTTCTTAAAAACTGAACAGACGAATTTTGTAATAATCTGAAATTTATCAAAATACACCACAAGCATTAAATAATTTTGAAAAATGAAAACTTTTGTTACAACATAAATTAAAAGAAGCTTTCACGTTACATACAACCACTTCTAAGAAAGCTGGTTTCTGAAATACCACTTTTGGAAGTGAGCTGTACACAATGTGTTTTCAGACTATTTTCTACACACATAATTAAAATATCCAAACATTCATATTAGTCTAGTTATTTATTTTATTTACAAGTGTTTTATATTTTAAATCGTTATTTTACGTTTTACATTCACTTTTTTAGTTTACCGTTTGACATTCGTGTATATTGCTAAATTAAAACGATAGGTTATTCTTCATTATGAGGCAAAATTATCACAGTAATCATAAACACCGAACATAAAATTAAAATTAACGAAATTTCTTCGTGTAATACACATGACAGAGAACGGAACATAAAACTAAATTCAGCAGGACTTCAAATTGCCGTGGAAGAGTCTGTGAATATAGTGATTTGCATCAGGCACATTTCAGTACTGTGATAGGGCTTGGTAACAAGAACTGATTATGTACTAGTGATTGCAGCTTAATTACCTTGTTTCTCAAGTGGAGAGTGAAACCAAACTCAATCAACAGATCTAGATTTGAATATCTTCTCACGAAGTTCTTCCAACATCGAAAACTGTGTCCGTATCAAGCCTGAACATGTGCCAATGAGTCCTTTGGGATCATCAGAACAACAATTTTCTTGTGCTCGGCTATGATGTTCAAAACGGTTTTTCACACTGATCACCCGCCTTTTTACAATTAAAAAAAACTAGTAATAAGTTTGGACGGAACACTCGAGAATCTCTTTTTGAAGCCCCATATGTCCTTGTTACAGCATCGAAATCTGGTAAACAAATGTCTGAAAAGGTGAAAAGATTTTTGAAAAATGTTTTTTTCCCAGAGAAAAATCTGTAATATTGTTACATTCTTAAGGCTGTCATTTTACAAGAACCATTTAGAGCATCGTACCTGAGGACAAGGAAGATGTTAATCTCGTGAATCCAAAGGGCTCGACAGGACGGGTATAGACGATGTACATACACTGCTTTCGATGTTGGGAAGACCTCTTGAGAAGATATGCAGATCTAGTTCTATTGAATGATTCTGATATCAATCTCCGCTTGAGGAGCAATGTAATTAAGCTGCTGTCACTAGTACATAACCAATTCTTTTCCCCAAGGCTTACCGATGTACTGACATATGCCTGATACAAACCAAGATATTTAAAGGATCACTCTCGACAACTTGAAATCCTGCTGAATTATGATTTATATTACGTTCCCGATCATGTATATTACGGGAAGAAATTTCGTTCACTTTATGTTCATGGTGCAAGGAAACGTTATTTTTAAAGAATTTGTTTACAGATTAACATTACTGTAATGACTTTGTACCATAATTATGAGTTACTTATTTTTTTTCGTTAACAAAATACACATATGTGAAACAGTAACATATATATATATATATATATATATATATATATATATATATATATATATATATGTAAAGCGTAAAATAACAATTTGAAACGTAAAAAGTATAAGTAAAAAACATAACTAGACTAAGAACGAATGTTAAGATATTTGTATTAGGTATGGTGAAAATACTGTGGCGGCATACTGTGTACAGCTTATTTTCCAAAAATGGTTTTTCAGAAACCAGCTTTATTACACATGGATTTATGTAGCTTGAAAACTTCTGTAATTTATGGTGTAACAAAAGGTTTTATTTTCCAAAATTAATTAATTCTGGGGCGTATTTTGATAAATTTCATATTATTACAAAATTCGATTGTACATTTTTTAGAACGTTAATTACACGTCAGCTTTTATATGAGGAACAGTTTTTATATATTATCGTATCGCAGATATTCACTCCAAATGTAATACGCCAAATTACCTTTCGTTGTGTGTTTTACCCCTTAAAAATAAAATTAGGCACAAACAAAAGATACGTACTGCATTATTTTACCTTCTCTACACACCCGTCAAGTATCATCAAGATCTGTTATTGACACTTGGGAATGTCCCTTCCTGAGCGTTACTGCTACGCAGAGCCAATCACCATACTGATGGTCGGCCATAATGGTTCCATATGACCAACGCCATAATATTGCATCACTTTAACAACTGAATCCTTCTGGATTGACACTGCAGTCCAATAACACGGTCGTCAATATACAGGATTTCTGAAAACGAACTCCAAACAGATCTGCGTATATATGTAATTTATGGATACGTATACTGAGGCCGAAGTCATTGACGGCTACGCAATATATAACCGTGAATGGCATGTAACATATGTTTTATACAACTTGCAAGGATTGGTGTATCCATATTTATTACGCATTTGGAAACGGAAAAACATAAAACCAGCTCTATGTGCTTAATAACATAGTATTGAAGCTAACAGCCTGGTGGAAACGAAGGCATTCTTCAGACTTTAACAACTGTTTGTGAGCTGTGCCCTCTGCGACTAATGGTTTCACTAGCACAGAGCTATGATAACAGTAAATACAACGTGTCTCGAATGGGATCCACTCACCATTAGGCATAAAGAAACACTAGGCTTTTAAAAATAAAATAAATTCTCCAAATTGTGAATAAGAGTTTAAAATGGCATAAAAATAAGTCGTCTTAAGTGTACTTTATCAGTCGACAAATGTAAAATCTAGTAAAAAAAGTAAGGAAATCACCTACCAGAACTTAGGATGTTTTGGGTGAATGGTGTAACTGTTAATCTTCGTTGCCTTGGCTACCGGTAATGTAAACTTAATGTCTTACCATTCTTAGATCACTTTAGTTTTAATTTCAGATCTGATGATCGCAATAGCCGAAACGTTGTAATAAATTAAAATATATTAAGAATTTTATTTGGTGTTATTCGCAAAACTAATACGTTGCCGTTAATTAAACATTAATATTATTTCTGTATAGTATACGCCTGATAGAGAGTTGAATCTCATTGAACTGCGTAGGATTTTAGAGCAGCCGATAGCGACAGCTGAGAAATGAACAAATAGTTGTTAAATTGTCCACCACACTCCACACGATGGGTGCAAGAGTAATTGTAAATGAGCCATATGCTGATACCTGAAAACGCAGAGTGTGGGTAATATTAAACTGCAGTGGAAATTTATTTTCTTGTTAGATCTTCATTTTGAGGATAAATGCCTTTCGTAATTTTTAATTCCCTGACAGCCACACACCTATAACATATTTATCGTAGTCACAGCACAACCGATGTATTTCAACTTAAAGTGAGCGCTCATAGCAGTGGATTCAAGTAATGATTTTTCAAATTGTACAGCTGTAACTGACCTCTTTGGTTTTAGGCAATAAGGCATCATCCAGATTGAAGATAGGACTATATTTGTCAGAACTGAGAACAGAGACGTGTGTCTGCTCATCTGATGGGTATGTGGCACAGAAGCCTAGTTTTTCGTAAAGCCTTAGCGAACACCAGTTTCCGCCATGACACCGAAGTATGGACCGCAGGTATACACTAAGTTCTGCTTGCGGCAACAGTTTACGAAAGACGAAAGTTTCTTGCAAAGTAGTACAAACACATAACTTAATTCTGTTACCAACAATACACGAGAATATTGAACTTTATTTCTTACTAGGTTTAACATTGTGAAGTTAAAATGGCTGCTTTGGTACATTAAACGTAAGATTACCTATGTCAAAAATGAAGCTTTGTACTTGGTAATCGCTTCTTATTCCTCGACTTATCCTTGGTGAGAGAAGACAAACATTCAAGTATTATTCTAGAATGGAGCCACTCGTTAACTATCATCATGCCTCATTTAATAAAAATATTTTTGATAATAATATGGTAACAAAAACGTGAGTCCACTACATGGATTACGTAAGCACCAGTGGTAGAGAACATGTGCATATGTGAAGGCTTTACATCCCTGAATCAAACAATAAAAGTGCGTTGCTGAGGGGATGAATTTCAGATTGGTCTTTAACTTCATAAATATAAGTTGTTTGTAGGGTTACATCGGTTGAGTAGCTGAAGACGATCATTTAGATTATATTTTAGTTAAGCGAAATTATGCAATAACTGTTATTGTTGTCGTGGTATTCAGTGCAAAGATTGGTATGAGGCAGCTCTTTACGCTTGTATATCGTGATACAAAAATTGTAAACTTCAAAAACTCTTCCTGTCACGTCTTGTTAGTTGTGACACGGCTTATCCCTGCCTTTGGTTAGTGAGGCTTTGAATACCCTTACCATGATGAACAAATATTTTAAATTACGATAAATAAAGGTTAATTTTACTACATGTCGTTAAAAGTAACGATATTGCTTACGTGATTCAGTAGTGCGAATATTTTCTGTTTTCAACAGTTATGTTGGAGTGACATATACGGGAAAGGCTTAGGGAAATTGTGTTACTATTCATCGTTATAAGCTACAGTTTTAACTTCCAGTGCAAGCCTAAGACGAAGAGACGTGAATATCATTGCATTGTGGTATAGTGTAGTGGTCTATAGTTTAGTTGCAAGACATGAAAAGGTGCTTTATTAGAATAGGGAAGTCAATTTTAGTGTTTTATTTGGTTATTAGGAGGAAATGTTCCCTTCAGCAACGATACATTTACGGATGTGAGAAACGTTATTACTACCACCTGACGGAACGTTGCACTGCGCTTCATTTACTGTTATGTTTGTGTAAGAGCGACAATTCTGGACCCTGTTTTCCGCTTTTTAATGGAGAGATAGCGTGTAACATTTATTGGTATGCTGATTTTATTGTAATCGCTGCATTGGTGCGGTGGAAATAGTGAGTTATCATTTCTGAGAACGTTGTTACCTTTTCAATTTCATCATTATGGGGAGATGTAGCTCGTTGACTGGAAACCGAGTTTTCTGAATAAAAATTTATCTTGTATAATAGAAAACTTAATTACCTGGTACTTAAGGCGAGGAACAGTTGTATGGAAACGAAGAAAGAGGACATCTCACAGAATGTTATGTCGATAGCTGCTTCGCAGACTTCTCTTTAAATAATTCATTTTCCTTTTTTTAACCCTAAGTTTTATGTTCGTGTCTATAATACGGTGTTCAAAAATGCAATTTTTAGTTTCTTCTATTAAGGTAGGATTGCATGTGGATGAAATTTAGTTTGTAAATAACACGGATACAAAGGAAATGATACAGCCAACCAGTTGCAAACCCACATTTTACTCTAACCATTACATACATTTCGACAGGTACAGAACTGTCTTCTTCGGAAGAAGTAATAACGCGGTTTACATATTGTGTGAAAAGAGAAACGAAGCCGTAAGGCTTAGTGAGCATAAAATGATGTACACAAATACTATAGCACAGCTGTAAGGCCAATGCATTTATGCGAATCATTTCTGGCTTCAGTTCTCTTTTCACACATTATGTAACATGTGTTATTACTTCCTTTGACGAGGAAAGGTGTATTTCTGCAGGAACCTAGGTAAAGTTTTGAATACACTTTTGGATTGCAGCTAGTTGGCTGCATGTTTCCTAATGCATCCATAATTCTACTGTTGCTGTCTGCTGCCATGATCAATATTCTTGTAAATAATATGTTTGGTTAGTGTTAATGTTGAAGTAGACATTTTCCTGACAGTGGGTAGCTAACAGTAATCCACCTGGGTACTTTCTTCGGTGGAAAGAAGTGTAAAATTGTGTAGTGTCAGTAAAACAGTGTGTATTTGTGAGTGACGTCTGTTCTGTCGGACATTTCTGAAAAAAATAAGGCGACGCCTACTCGATGTTTGTTTCGGTGAGAGTGCCGAAATGTCGTCCTAGCTCCTACGGGAATCAGCATTTGCGAGTAGTGAGATCAATGGACGAGGGATGCTCCATTAGAGCACGCGATGTGTTGAAAATTTGAGCCGGTCAGGGACCGTGTCCAGTCGAGGTGGTTAAGGCAAACTCTCACGAGAGGCAGAATATACGGATTCGAGTCCCGGTCGAGCACAAATTTTCAGCTTTCGCCACTGGATTGCCACAATGCTCTGTGCGGCTAGCCGTCACCATTACCATCCTGCCGAGCGGTCTAGGGCGGAGGTTCGAGTCCTCCCTCGGGCATGGGTGTGTGTGTTTGTCCTTAGGATAATTTAGATTAAGTAGGGTGTAAGCTTAGGGACTGATGACCTTAGCAGTTAAGTCCAATAAGATTTCACACACACACACACACACACACACACACACACACACACATATTCCCATCCTTCCTTCCCGTTCCTAAATTTCATATTTATATGTAAAACAATGTAATAAACTTGTACGGCCAATTTTAGATGAATAGTTGAGGGGCAAAAGCGCAGATGCAGGTGTTGATAAATGTCAAGTGGAGCACATGAGGATTGTAGCAACGGAGCAACACGTATGAGGTGGAGGTGAGTACGCCAGCCGCGACGATATCGACCGCAGCTGGGAGAGCATAAACACGCACCGGCCGTGTTTTGCAACCAGAGGAGCGGTGGCCGGCCCGCTATTGCGTTACCGCGTGCCACAAAAAACCGCGCCGCCCCTACCACGGTAGGCGGCCTTACCTATGACGTAGGAGTAGCCGTCCAGCGTGAGGATGCACTTCCTGCCCGGCATCCTGGGGGCCCGCGGCCGCCCACCGCCGGCGGAGGTCGCCGCCGCCGCCGCCGTGGCCGTCGCTGCCGTGGTGGCCGCCCCCGCCGCCGCCGCCCCCGCGGGCACGGCCACGGCGCCGGGGTCGCTGTGGCACTTGTGCACGGCGCCCTTGGGGCTGCTGCCGCTCTCCATGGGCGGGCTACACCATCGCACGCAGAGCCACGCGAGGGCGGTGGGGCGGCGGGGCTGTCTGCGCCGGCTCTGCCTCTGGCCCAGTGTTGCGTCTGCTGGGCGACCTGGCCGTCTTTACTGCTCGGCGAGACTGAGTCGGTTACGAGCGTTCTACAGGGAGGCGGCGGTCGCCGCAGACGGGTCGCTGGTAGCGGCGGAGGCCGTCGTCTTCGTGGAGCGTCCGGAGGCGACGCGAGTCCTGCCTGCCTGTCGGAGCACACCGGAGGGAGGAAGAAGGTGGAGCAGACGACCGACCGCGGAGGTCATCTGGTCTCGCGCGCGCCCGGGGGGTGGGAGGGGGGAGATACGGAAGGGGTGCGACTCGCGTCGGCGGTCGGAGTCGCGGCGCGGAGGAGTCTGGCGGCTGGGGCGGTGAGCGCGCGGCGCGTCCGCTCTCGGCCCGCGGCGCCAGCACAGTGTCTGGCGGCTGGCGGTGCCGCGCGGCGCACGAGGCGGCGCCGGTGGTGGGGGTGCGCGGCCCGCAGGCGCGGCCGGCCACGCCACGCAGCACGGCACGGCACAGCACAGCGCCACGCGCTCCTGCCGCAACACGGCCCGCTCTGCCCTAGGACCGGCACCGCGCACCCACCCGGCCGCGTCTCTGCCCCTCCGGCTGCTCCCAACCCAACTCCCGCCCTCCCGGACACTTCCCGTCCTTCGGGATATGCTACTCCTCAGATCCACCATCAATATGTACCAAATAGCAGCGAAAAGAAGGGAACCAGCGGAGAAATGCCACTATTGAAACACAAAAACGTAAGAATGTTATTGTTAAAAGATTATACACTTAACATTTAGGAAGAGTGATTTTACAGAGAAAATGTCGCATGAAAACGGGATTGTTCCGCAGCTGAAACCATGGGTTCAATTGGTCATATAACGAGCAAGGTGGCTCAGTGGCTAGCACACTGGACTCGTATTCGGGAGGAAGACTGAAGACTGTTCAGTCCCGAGTCCAGCCATCCTGATTTAGGTTTTCCGTGATTTCCCTACATCGCTCCAGGCAAATGCCGACTTCCTTCCCCGTCCTTCCCTAATCCGATGAGACCGATGACCTCGCTGTCTGGTCTCCTTCCGCAAACAACCCAACCCAATTGGTCATAGAAAGGTACTATCAACTGCTAATGATAGCCCGTGGGCTAGGGGCCATTTGTATACCCAACAGAAGGATCGTCTTACTGTAAGTATCCTACACTGCAGAGTGAAAGTTTGAACATTACTCACTTCCTCCAACTTAGGCAAATGGAGCAAATCGCACACTTCTTTTATGCATTAGGTGTCGTCTACGGGACGCCATCATCCTCTTTCTCCTATGGACGTGTATGCACGTCCTGCTACGCTGTTCCCCAGGTGCTGTGGATATCTATAAACGCGCTGTTTCGATTTTCGTACAGTGGTATGTACGTCATCTGTACGCATCGTGAGTCGCCAACTGCTCACTGCATCGGAAGAGTTACTTCCATATCTCGGTCAATAAAAGCATTTCCAGTATTTATCCTGCAACACACATCTCTCATTACGTGCCATCATTTGGAAAAAAAATCTCGATTCCTTTTTTGGAATCGTTTATGAAATACGACGTTGTGGTAACGACATGATTCGCGATGCACTAGGACATGGATAGATGCATCACGAGCGGCCGTCCTTCGGATATAAAAACCAATATCTCGAAAATGTGGTGAGATATCGTTTTGCTCTCGATTTTAAATAAAAGTTCTATATCTTATCTATATTACATTGCTTGTAATGTATGAGCTAAATCAGCTGTACGCAAACTTTACGCCCTGCGTTTTTACCTCTTCCAATTCTTTAAGATTTCCTGCCATAGTTTACTTAACTTGACGCAGCGCAGTAAGTAAGACGGATGACGAAAAGAAATTCAGTTTTGTATCGGGTGAAGATATCAGGCAGTAAGATGTCCAAAAATCAAAGTTTTACACCTAATAATTTCCGAAATATCGAATGGTAAGTATTTTGTACCGGCCAGCAGCTGGCGATCATTACAGCCGTAACAAAAGCGAGGATTCCAAAGAACACGTCTGTAACAGCGAAAGTGTTAATGGGCTAAGGGGCTAAGGGAAAACCATCTACTTAATGGGCGGTTCCTGACAAAACCAGAAAATCCAGTGTGGGGCAAAATGTTGTTTGTAAAGAGACGCAGCACGAGGAAATATGCTGTAAAACGTCACCGTTATCTTCAGTAAGATTCTAGGAACATTATGACTTATTACTGAAGCACATACCAAATTTTTGTCTAGGATGTAAATTATATAGTTTTGCGTTACTCCAATTCCACATAAGTAAAGTAACAAAATTTTAATCATCCTACAGATTTTTTTCATATAAATAACATGCCCTGCAGTAGCAACGAAAAGAAGAGAACCAGCGGAGAAATGCCACTATTGGAACACAGAAAAGGTAAGATTGTTACTGTTTATAAAAAGATCATACAGTTAACACTTAGGAAGAGTGATTTCATAGAGAAAATGTCGATCACTATAGTAACCACCGGAAAAATGCTTTTGTCGGAGCACAAAAAATGCGAATATATTCCTGTTTATTTAAAAAGCTCTGGTTGAATGGGGGGGGGGGATGCCACGTGCCTCATTCTACCTTCCTTAGTATCTTTAAAAATGTTCACAAAAGTATTGGCATGCGAACATATTCCCGGTTTTTTATGCTGATAGACAAGGGCGCATTGGCAGTGGGAAAGAGAAGGAGTAGTAATATGAACTGCAAGGTCGTAGACAGTGGTTGTGGCGTAGAAAGAGTAAAGGCGACAACGGTAGTGTGAGAGAAAGAGAGGGACACAGTGGCAATGGAACATGGTTGGCAGTGGTCTAACAGTGCTGGAAAAGGTGAAAGAGGCAGTAGTAGTGGGAGAGGAATAAAGAAACGGAAGAAGTGAATGTGGGAAAGAGATAGTGATGATATGAGGCAGAGTCTGTGCCAGCGACGAGACAGATAGAGACAATGACTGTAGAAGAGACAGTAGCAGTGGGAAGGAATTAATGAATCAGTTTCAGTAAAGGAGGGAAAGAGTAAGAGACAGTGACATTGAGAGGAGACAGTAACAGTACGAGACTGTGGCTGTGAGACAGAAGATAGTGACACAAAGAGATAATGACAATGAGTTGGGCACAGTGAGTGAGTAAGTATGGGCAAGTGGGAATCGATGGGTGTGAGGGACTTACAGCGACGGAATAGTTTGCATGAGCGAGTTACAGTTAAGGGACATGGTGGTAGTGAGAGGTGAGTTGCATGTTAAACAGAGCACGAAAATGTTCGTACTCCAAAATTTTTGGAAGGTTTTTAAAGAGGCTGAGGAAGGTAGAATAAGCAACTGGTACTCAGCTTTTCGGTAAATGTCTTTTTGCGCTGGTTTGTTATTGTTGCGGTCTTCAATACGATGATCGGTGTGAAGCAGCTGTCCACACCACTCTATCCTGTGCAAGCCCCTTCATCTCCACTTTGCTTCTGTAACCCACAACCTTTTGAAATTGCTCAATGCACTCGTCTGTTGTTTTCGATTTGCAATATTTATCCCCAATCAAGGTGTGTCCTAAATTTCTTTCTCCCCAGTTCTGTTGAGTACCTTCTACTTAGTTACATGGGCCACCCACCTAATCTTCAGCATTCTTCTGTAGTACCACATATCAAAAGCTTCTTTTTGTTTCGTGTCTCAGTTGCTTACCGTCCACCTTTCACTCCTATACAAGGTAACGCGCCAGACAAATTCCTTCAGCAAGGACTTACTAACACTCAAATCTATTTACGTTGCCTATAAAGTTCTGTTCTTCAGAAACTTTCTTTTTTTGGCATTGCCAGTAAATGTGTTATATCATGTCTTCTTCGCCACCATCAGTAATTTTTCTGCCAAAATAGCCAAGTAGTCTACTACTTTCAGTGTGTCATTCCTAATCCAATTCCCTCAGCTCGCCTGATTTAATTCGACTATGTTCTATTACCATCGTTTATCTTTAACTAATAATTAATCCTCCTTTTAGGATGCTCTCCATTCCGTCGAGCTGCTCTTCCAATTTCATTGCTGTCTCTGACGGAATTACAACGTCATCGGCAAATCTCAAAGTTTTTATTTCTTCTCCTTGAACTTTATTTCCGTCTCCAATTTTTTCTGTGGTTTTCTTTACTGCTTGCTCAATGTACGAATTGAATAAAATTGGGGGTAAGCTAATATCCTGTCTCACTCCCTTCTCAGCTGTTGCTGCCCTTTCTTGCCACTATTACACATGGTGTCTGGTTTCCACGCAAATTGTATACAACCTGTCGCCCCTATACGTTACTTCGATGCCTGAGGATTTCAAACAGTGTGTTCCAGTCAACACTGTCAACAGCCTACTGAAGGTATAAACGTAGGTTCGCCTTTCTTTAACTCATCTTCTAAGATAAATCATACGATCAGTATTGTCCGGCGTAATCCAAATTTCTTCGGAACTCAAACTGATCTTTCCCGAAGCCGGCTTCTATCAGCTTTTCTTTCTTCTGTAAATAATTCGTGACAGTATTTTTCGGTCATGACTTACTAAACTGATAGTTGTCTAAAAATCACAAATTTCGTTACCTTTCTTTAAGTCAAAATTTACTTATTTATATATTCCAATTGATCTTTTACAGAAAACGTTAAAAAAATATTTCAATTCTTGCTGCATGCATTCTTCTTCCTCTTCGTATACATTAGTTTTTTATATTCTGCTCACTGCCTTCAGAACTGTCAGGTATTAGGAGGCTCTATTCTTTTTCTTATTTGATGATCCTTGAAGATCGCTTTCTGAATTTTTATTCCTAAGTAAATCCCTGTTACGTAAGTAGCTTTTTTCTTTTGTGCATTATGTCCTCTATACGAGCTGACCTCTCGATTATCTCCCATAAATGTTCGATGTGATTCATGTCTGGCGATCTGGGTGAGCAAATCATTCGCTTGAACTGTCCTGACTATTATTCAAACCAATCGTGAACAGTTGTGGCCCAGTGACATGGCGCTGTCTCATCCGTAAAATTTCCATTGTTGTTTGTGCAGAGGGTCCCCAGGTAGCCGAACATAACCGTTTCCAGCCAATAATCGATTCAGTTGGACTAGAGGACCCAGTCCATTCCTTGTAAACACAGACCACGTCATTATGGAACCTCACCATCTTGCACAGCGCCTTGTTGACAACTTAGGTACATGGCTTCGTGGGGTCGGTGACACACTGGAACCCTACCATCAGTTCTTATCAACCGAAATTGAGATTCATCTGACCTGGTCACGGTTTTCCAGTCGTCTAGCGTCCAACCGATGTGGTCACGAACCCAGGCTATGTCGTGCTGTCATCAAAGTCAATATCTTAGATAGTCTTTATGTCTGTTAGCACTGATAACGCCGCTGCTCTCGCTCGTTAAGCGAAGGCCGTTGCCACTGCGTTGTCCATCATGAGAGGTAATGCCTGAAATTTGATATTATCGGCACAGTCTTGACACTGTGGTTCTCAGAATATTGAATTCCCTAACGATTTCCGGAATGTAAAGTCATATCCGTCTAGTTCCCACTACGATTTCGCGTTCAAAGCCTGTTAGATCCCGTCGTGCGGCCATAATCGCATCGGAAACCTTTTCATATGGATCACCTGAGTAAAATGACAATTCCACCAACGTACGGCCCAGTTATACCTTGTGTACGCTACAGTACCGCCATCAGTATATGTGAGTATCGCTGTCCTGCGACTTTTGAACCTCAGCGTAAATTTAGTTGTTATTTTCACGCATAAAACTACTTTCTGCTTCTCTTTTTCTAAAAACAACTGCTATATATCTGATCTCTTGCTGAAGGCTGGTTTGAGCATCACTTTGCTTCGCTAGGGATTGCCCTGTTGTCTCTGGTAGGCCATGGCCTTTTTCTGACCTTTGAGATGAGTATCACCCAGTTCGACGTTAATGCCGAACTACTGTATAAGTTGGTATTTTTCATATTATACGAATCCCAGACTTCTAATATGAAACCTGGCACTTAACCACTGAGCCACATAAATCGCCTCTATCTAAACATAATACATAGCCTGACGGATGTCAGTGTAACTTCGTATCATGTTTTTTCCCCATTTTTTTTTTATTCACTGGTTTGCTGCCGTGCCCATTCACACACTTCAACGGTATAATGTCAATTATGACGATACGTACGTAAGGACCAACACGACATCCAGTAGCCCAACGGACAAAATCTTCGATCCCCCCGGGTATCGGCCGGCCGCTGTGGTCTAGCGGTTCAGGCTCTCAGTCCGGAACCGCGGGACTGCTACGGTCGCAGGTTCGAAACCTGCCTCGGGCATGGATGTGTGTGATGTCCTTAGGTTGGTTAGGTTTAAGTAGTTCTAAGTTCTAGGGGACTGATGACCACAGATGTTAAGTCCCATAGTGCTCAGAGCCATTTGAACCACCGGGTATCGAACCCAGGGCCCCTTCGCTTAGTAATCCGCCGCTCTGACCTCGCAGCTACCGAAGCGGGCACGCGTTTAGTGTTGTTACGACGCCTGATAGGTCATATAAGGGGCGTGAGCAGTGTCAGACTTTGAGTGACCACTGTGAAGGAGAAAGAGACGACGCATAGTTGTGTGAGACAGCGTTAGAAGCACCTGACGGAGTCTGAAAGGGGTCTCATTGTGGGACTACATTTGGCCAGGTTGTCTAACAGTAAGAAATATAGGTTTGTACGGCACTCGTGAGTGACATGATGCAGAACTACTCCCATGACCAGAAAGATCCCCATATCTATCTCCTATAGAAGACGTGTTGTACCAGCTCGGACGTCAATTCCGTCCCTATGCCAGCATCCAGAATGTCAAGGACCAGTTACCAGTTACAGTAGTTCCGGGCCAGCTTGCCTCACGAAAGTGCATGCACCCACACCAGAGAGAATGCATGGTAAGTGCACTTGGTACGGCCAAGTTCTTTATACACTTGACTCGACTTTGTAGTTACTTACGTAACATCACATACCCTCTCAACCCAACGAAGTTTCATTTCGTGCCGGCCGAAGGGGCCGTGCGGTTCTAGGCGCTACAGTGTGGAGCCGAGCGACCGCTACGGTCGCAGGTTCGAATCCTGCTTCGGGCATGGATGTGTGTGATGTCCTTAGGTTAGTTAGGTTAAATTAGTTCTCAGTTCTAGGCGACTGATGACCTCAGAAGTTAAGTCGCTTAATGCTCAGAGCCATTTGAACCATTTTCTTTTCGTCTCTACAGGGAAATGTTTCTGAAACAACAGAACAATCCCGCTGCAAGCCTGAAGCAAGACAAGTTTCACGACGTATTTCCTCGTGCGTTGACGAAATCCAAGCCGATGAAGTCAAATATCAGCAGTAAAGAGAGGGCGTCCATTCGTGATCTGAGGGAGCGCTCTGAAATTGTTGTCTTACCGGCTGACTAAGGCAATGCTACAGTTGTTGTCTCCCATAAGGACTACACTGATAAGATGCAGAGCCTGCTAAATGACGATTCCTACCGGAAGATCAGCGTTGACCCTACAAAGAAGGTGGAGAACAAGACGAGGGCGCTTCTCAAGGACGCAGATTTACCGGAGGGTGACGCTAAGAAATTGTTACCCCGAGGTCCGGTACCGCCTAGACTATATGGACTCCCGAAGGTTCACAAAGAGGGGGTACCATTACGCCCCATTGTCAGCAACATCAGGGCACCTACATATTTGTTGGCCAAATACCTGACGGGAGTATTAAGTCCTTATGTGGGTAAATGCCCTCATCACATCCGTAATTCCGTGGATTTTGTTAAACGTCTTGATAGCTTCAGGTTGGATGAGTCAGATATCATGGTGAGTTTTGACGTCGTGTCCTTGTTTACGAGGGCACCCCTGCGGGAGTCATTAGAATTGATTCGTCAGAAGTTTGACGAGAAGACCACTGAACTTTTTAGGCATGTCTTGACTTCCAAGTATTTTATTTTTAATGGAGAATACTACGAACAAACGGAGGGAGTCGCCATGGGTAGCCCACTCTCACCGGTGGTAGCGAATTTGTACTTGGAGAACTTCGAGGAGGAAGCCCTGTCGTCATCCGTATGAAAACCTACTTGTTTTTTCCGTTGCGTGGACGACACGTTCGTCATCTGGCCACATGGTATGGATAAACTCCTTGACTTCCTTACACATCTAAACTCCATACACCCCAACATCAAATTCACTATGGAGACTGAAACGGAGGGTAAATTACCTTTCCTTGACGTCTTGGTCAAGAGAAGGGCTGACGGCACCCTAGATCATGGGGTGTATCGGAAGACAACCCACACTGATCTGTATTTGCACGCAGACAGCTGCCACCAACCTTCACAGAGGAATGGGGTACTTAAAACTCTAGTACATAGGGCGCGCACTATCTCTGACGCAGAGAGTCTACCCCAGAAATTGGAACATCTGAGAACTGTATTTCGAAAAAATGGGTACTCAGAGTGGCAGATTCAATGTGCTCTCCGCCCAACCACTGCAGCACAACCTGTTGAGATGGATGAAGTCACGAGGGAGGAGGTAGGCGCTGCATTTATTCCGTACACAGGCGCACTCTCGGGGAAAATCGCCCGCATTCTGAAGAAACACCGGATCGGAACTGTGTTCTGTCCTCCAAATAAAACTCGTGCACTGGTGGGGAGCGCCAAAGATGACCTCGGTTTGAGGAAGGCCGGCGTGTACCAGATTCCGTGTCAATGTGGCAAGTCGTATATTGGTCAGACGATGCATACCGTCGAGGATCGATGCCGTGAACACCAGAGGCACACTCGACTGATGTATCTGAGCAAGTCGGCGGTCGCTGAACATTGTTTGTCGGAAAATCACGCCATGGAGTATGACCGCACGAAGATTCTGGTACAGACGTCGAGGTACTGGGACAGCGTTGTTAGAGAGGCCATCGAAATTCGCACCAATGACGACCTCATAAACCGTGACTGTGGCTATAATCTTAGCAAGGCTTGGGAACCGGCGATTGGGTTAATCAAGCGTAAATCGAGCAAACGTATAGTTGTGACGACCACGGCGGACAGAGCCATCACACCGACGTCATCTCAGACGCCGTCGCAATCTGTTCCACCGCGCGACCGTGGCGCGGGGCGCGGAAGGCGGAGGGAGCGCGCCGCGGGCGGAGGGTATTTAAATCTGCCGCCGCCGCGACCGAACCCAGTTCCCTCTGAGCAGCCATAGCGTACGGATCTCCGTGCCGGCACGTTCACAGGAGCTCAGTCCGTCAGTTCACCTGATGATGGCGACATGTATGATCGCCGAAATATTGTGCCCGTTGGACACTATAGACCGGCAGCACACCCGTGGATGTTTTGATTATCAAATACGCCGGGAGGAACTCAAGAATCACAGTTATTTACATATTCGTTTGGAAAGATAGTTGCAGGTCAGGGTCACCTGTACGACGAGATCATTTGAAATGGAGCGCAAGCTCGGACTAAAATATACGTGGTAACCTGATCTGCTGTTTTCTTTTCAGAGTAACAGTTCTAGTAATCACTTTAAATGTGTCAGAAAAACCTCGTTTGGTAAGAATAATTCTGACCACACTTTTACTTAAACTTTCCGGAATAAGTTAGTACAATTATTTACTCTTATCCTTCTCATTAACATGATCAAAAAATACATCATACACGCGTCTCATTAAGAAACAATTTGAAATTCCAGCTCAAATAAGAGCGATTTTAATTAATATAAGACAGCAACACCACGAAAGCAGCAGACAACAAACATCAGATTGACACAAAGTGTCTGAATTTGCAAGTGAGGACCATTTCAGTGAAACCGTGCAGGTAAGTATGATAAAGGCTTCCATGTCGTCTATGTAAGGAAATATTACCCAACGGATTTCTCTCGCGTTGGTCGGTATCCCACAACTGTTTTCCTAATATGGTATCGATGGGTTCAGGAGGACCAAACTCAACACCATGCAGGATCTCAACGAGCACATGTCATTAGCGCCCGAGAGGATAGACATGTTGTTCACTCGTCCGTTCAGGGTGGTATAGTTACAAGTATACGTTGAGTCGGGAAATGAAATCAGGGAATGGACTTGTTTGCAGCGAGACGTGTATCCACATGGCAATGCGACGAGTCTGGAGCGTCACGCACCTTGAAACCGGAGACCCATGTTGCGGCCGGCCGTGGTGGCCGAGCGGTTCTCGGCGCTTCAGTTCGGAACCGCGCGACTTCTACGGTCGCAGGTTCGAATCCTGCCTCGGGCATGGAAGTCTGTGTGATGTCCTTAGGTTAGTTAGGTTTAAGTAGTTCTAAGTTCTAGAGGGCTGATGACCTCGGATGTTAAGTCCCATAGTGCTCAGAGCCATTTTTTGACACAATGTATACATATTGTAAGAAAATTACTAAATCGTTTACGAAACAACTGAACTCACCCGCTGTGGGAAACAACGAATAAAAAAATTTCAAGACATCTAAAGTATCATCACCATCATTTAGAGTAGCAGCAGCAGTAGTCATAGTAGCAGCAGACTCAAATTAATTGAGAGAATCTCAAGGAAATTTAATTCATACACGAAGGAATTGGCTCACAAAGCACTCGTTCGATCGATTCTTGATTGTTTTTCATCAGTCGGAGGCCCTTACCAAGTAGGATTAGAAGACGCAGAGAAGATCCACCGAACGCGATGTGTTTCGTGACGGGTTCGTTCACTCGGCGCAATAACTCATGGAAACGCCCAGCAAACTTGTGACATATGGTAGAAGAGAGGCATTATGCCTCACGGAGGAGATAACTGTTCGAGAGCGTACATTCCAAAGGCACAGGAACGAAAGTCGCGCAGCAAGATCAGACGGGAGTCCGTCAAGAGGAATGTTCTGCCACGTGGTGGAAGTCTTTCGATTTCACACTTCTTTGGCGGCTTGCTTGCCCCTAAACTACCCCAACGATCCTACCGGAGAAATGGGATCTGTTGTTTAAAGTATAATCCGAATTATGAGTCTTCAAACTATCGAGAGGTGAAGGCTAGGGTAAAAGCAGACAGGAAAGTTTATCCGTCAGGTGGGGATTCAAACCTGTGACCTCCCCCTTTCCAGGCGTGCGCTTTACACCTAAACCAGTGAGACAGAAGTCCTAACCCTCACGCACACGTTTTGAAAAATGATTATGACGAGAAAATCTGAGAAATTAGAGTCAATATGGAGCTGCACTCACAGTCGTTGTTGCCAGGTACCATTCGTAGAAGGAAAAAAAGGGGCGTAAGAGATAATGGTATCAGAAGTACCCTTCGCTCAACACCGTAAGCTGGCTTGCGGAATATAAATGAGTGTGAAGCAGTAGTATACGTAGTAGCAGTAGTAGCAGCAGCAGCAGCAGCAGTAGAAGCAGTATTAGGAATATGAGATCCGTTGCTGGATGAGGCCAGTTTTCCGGCTTCTACGTGTTTCTGTCAGCTTACATCGCCACTTTTGTCCTATATTTGTAGGGTATAATCGGTTGCCAAGTTGACAAATAGCTTTGGAATTTGTTTACATGGTAGAACTCAGCTACACGCAAACACGAAAAGGTTTAAAGTTGTGAACGCGTACATAGTAACCATCACATATCTCTGATTGGCTGTTGACAAATTTAAATCATAATTGGAGCAGAATAGTCCATATTATAAAATTTAGAACGAGCAAAGTATGTAAAAGAGTTGCAGTTTATTTGACAAGAATTTCCTGACAAGCATTTCAAATTTGGGCTTACACTTTTCGAATAGCTATTGCCACATAACTTTCACTATGAGTAGTGTCATATTGGAATGTTGTCCAAATTTTTTTTTAAACTGCGTCACTGTTTGTCACAGTTTAAACATGTGCCATTAGACCCACGAAATTTATCATATTTGTTGACTGCCATTCTTTTTATTCACTCTCTATTGTTAGGCTTATTTATTTGAGTCACTTTCGATCACAGTACAATAACTTTAGTAAATTTCTATCACAGTGTACTATTCATTAATTTCCTTTTCTCTGCTTCAGTCATCGTCCAAATTACTCCAATTTTTCATATCGACTACTATTCTACGTAAGTCCACTCATGCATTTCCGACCGTTTCAAAAATTATCTATATCCACCCAACCATAACGACTCACTATAAAGAAGCATCTACACTCCAATCAAAAACCAACATTGTCAACACTACAGTTTCCAGTGAGCCGATAAGAATACCAAAGAACTTGGCTTCGGTAGATACAGCATTCTTATTCGTTGTCACTTTGATAAATGGGGATAAACTGCAGGAATCGATCCCTGAAAGGTTAAAGAGCATAAAATGTCATACCGACATATGGCGAGAAATGCTTTCCAAGGGAAGTCCATCCATCTGAAGGTGAAGTAAAAGGCTTTTCACAGTGACCCTAGTGTCGGCTCTAGGGAGGTAGCTCGCCATCATGCGGTAAGCCGGAGGACCATGTGGAACATTCTCCATGACAACTGCCACTTCCAATGAATTCAGGCCTTATTACCTACGGAACTACCTCTGCGTCGACCGTCGTGTCGCTGGTTCGTCGCACAGGCCACCACGGTGCTGGTATTTCTGTCATCCATCCTACTCACAAGTGAGGCTACCTTCACGAGGGGTGGTATTGTTAACCCTCACAACACCTGTGGGCTACTTAGAATCCTCATGGTATGATGGCAGCGATGCGACGTGTCAAGCCCCATTCAGCATCATTGATTTGGAAGGAATTATTGGCGACCGCCTCAAGGGACCAGTCACGCTTCCAAAACGCCTCAAAGGCGAGGAATACCTGCACTTCCCGCTCATGTCCCTATCTTCCATGCTGGGAGACGTGCCTTATATGGCACGAAGAGTAAAGTGGCTACTACATTATGGTGCTCCTCTTAACTGCCCACTTGTGTGTGGAGGTAAACCACTCATACTGTAGTAAATTGACTCCCGTGGGGGCAGCTGGAGACTGCCTGATTTGAATGAACCAGTATCAGAACCGAGCTCGTTAATATCCACCACACTAAATTGACTGCAGAAAAAGTGTTACAAAAGGATTTTAATAAGAATTTTAGTTTTTGTCCTTGTGCAATGCCACTTGAGTGGGATCCATATCACATAAATAGAAAAATTAACTGGTACATCTGTGATCAATTTGTGGGCATGGAGCTGGCCGGAGTGGCCGTGCGGTTCTAGGCGCTTCAATCTGGAACCGTGCGACCGCTACGGTCGAAGGTTCGAATCCTACCTCGGGCATGGATGTGTGTGATGTCCTTAGGTTAGTTAGGTTTAAGTAGTTCTAAGTTCTAGGGGACTGATGACCTCAGATGTTAAGTCCCATTTTGCTCAGAGCCATTTGAACCATTTTTTGGGCATGGAGACTATGTTTCACTGTTGAAATTACATAAGGTTTTTATATTTACAATGAGTCAAACGTGTTCATGTGAACAGCATTTATGCACATGAATATTAAATGAACACTACCCTTAAAAATTCAAGTATTAGTGAAATCCGAGAGTGTACGACAGGCAAAATTCACCACGCTCCCCTATTGATCTATGTGAAATCCCGTGCAATCTAGTGTGTACCGGGTGGCAACAAGATCAGACGTGAATTATGCACCAGTGATTTATCGTTCTCGAAAGACTACTGTGGAGCATGGACAACTGATTCATACTACAGCCGCGGTACAGTTGAGTGCTACAGAATGGAAATTTGAATAGCCCATTAATTCCCTAATTGCACACAAAACACAAAGTGTTCTGCCTTACGGCACGTCTTGTCATGAGGGAAGCCACGTCAGAGAGGTCCACCGCATGAGCGTCTAGGTAAGTGATTCCAGTGGTGGTTGCCCATAGCCTTCCACTGATGATGATGAAGATAATGAGGACAACACTAAATGCGGGGCCATGCATATACTACTGTTGTCGCGGGTGTGGCCGATGGCTGCTTCGGGTGGAACTAGTCTCTACGACTGTCCGGAAGAGAACTGCACTCGTTCCACGCAGCAACCATGCTGACACACGGCGTTTAGTCTGCCAAAAGCCCATAATAGCCAATCATGGCCGAGTGACAAAATGCACGTCAATTACACCTCAGAAACTAGGGCGCTCGACTCCCACCACACGTATTGTTAAACAGCGTCCTCCAAGGGACTAGCTTCCCGACGGAATAAAGGGCGGCTGCAAATGTCAACTGACGTCACGGCCAGGCGACCAATCACCGAGCTCGCAGATTGCGCGCCCGGAGAGCCATAGGCGTGGGAGCACGCTAACGCAGTATGCAAAGGAGGCGACTACGTGTGGCGCCAGTGTGTCGCGTACCCTGCTGGGCTGGCCATAAGGATCTAGAAAGGCCAGCAAATAAGCAAACAAACCCTGCTGCCTCTACAGCTGGACTCTTTGTCATTTCGCACTGAAGCATTATGCATCCATCAGAATACGCCATTCCCGCTACTATTAGCGAAGGTGCTATTGTCCTTCACGTCCTTCCAACAACCAACGTCCTCGATACGCTAACGCACCCTTTGGCTGCCTGCCTTGGCTGTATTGGTTGGCCACGAAACAGAAGGCAAAAAAAAAAACAAAAAAAAAAGGCTGCGGAAGTAAGAGTTCCACAGCTCAAAAGTAATTGGAATATCAATTCGATATACTTCCACAGCGTTCAACCACTGTATCTGCACATAAAAGATCGGTCCACACACAAGAAATAAACTTTGCATGATCTGTGAAAGAGGGAGAGTCCTGAAGGACATTCCACCCGGAAGATGGGCGGGCGAGACGGGCCTACCTTCTTTCACAGTAGAAATCCCCCCTTGCCGATCGTCTCCTGCAGATTGTCCACAATAAGCAAAATCAAACTATAATATATATATATATATATATATATATATATATATAGTGTGTGTGTGTGTGTATCGACTTCAGGAAGGACGTCTAAGGGTTAACGTCCTACTGACGATGAACTCATTACAAACGGAGCCTAAGCTCGGACAGGGCAAGGATGAGAAGCTACCGGTCGAGTCCTTCGCCCCAAAACCACGCCAGCATTTGCTTTGAACGATTTACGGGAACTACTGAAAAAGTAAACATCGAATAACTGGGTGGGGTCCTGAACCTCTGTCCTCCTAAATGTGAACCCAGTGTCATGCCACTGCACCATCTTGCTAGACTTGCAATTCTTCAGCCATGCGCATCCACACTCATCCTGCATACGTTTTTTAGTGACATCTACCCACCATCCAATACGCTACCGTCTCATTTTCGATTTTCCCCTGGCATTCAGCAAAAGAGCTTGCTTGGTCTAAAAACCAAACATTTTCCAGGCTACATATCCTGCCTGCTTCCACTTCAGCAACTAATAATTACTTCCGCTCCAATCTGTCCTGCTATCAGACTGTTTGCCTTCCGTACACTCCTTGTGACATCCAAGTTAAGTGTACTCCACGCTGAACAAATCAGATTTAGAACCGCTTCCGCGTTTAATGGTTCTCTTGTTTAAGCGAAATACTCCACCCCTTGGGTCCTTCTGCGTTTGTTTCCCTTGCTGTCCACACAGTACTCTAAATCCAAAAAACTCAGCAAATAGTTCTAAGACTTAATAGTTAATTTGTACTATTTTTCTTTCTATGCGCTGCTTACACATTTTTATTTCCAGATGTACTTATTTTTATTTTTAGACATACATTTAGACTACCTTTATTAACTTCATTGATTAACTGCCTTCCAGGTAAACAGATCAAAGACATCAGCCAGAAGAAGGCAGCTTACGTATGTTCCTTTGATAGGTAGGGAACAGTTGGCAGGAATTCACATCAATTCTAGAAATATAATCCTGATCGCCCTCATACGTAGTGATATAGGAAACATTCCGACAGTCCGAGGGCAATTCTGCTCGTCGAATTCCTCAATCATGAAACCACAATCAATGTGCAGCACTATGAGGACAGTTTGCAGAAACTGCGACGCGACCTGAAATCAAAACGCCCAGGAATGCTGTCGGATGGAATCAAGCTCTTGCACTGTAACGAACCCCTCCCCTCCCCCCCCCCCTCCCCACCGACATCCACGCTACTAGTCAGACGAAGACTTCGCTTCAGTGATTTGGTTGGGAAACATTGCAGCATTCTCTGTGCAACGCGGACCTTTCACCACATGATTTTCATATCTATGGTGACCCAAAGGAAGACATGCATGGGCATCGATTTCCTTCTGACGAGGAGGCGCAAGAGTGGATGTGGTAGTGGAGCCATCAGCGACCGACCGCGTTCCACGAAATGGGGTTGGCTGGTTGATTTGGGGGAAGGGACCAAACAGTGAGATCATCGGTCCAGTCGGACTAGGGAAGGATGGAGAAAGAAGTATGCCGTTCCCTTTCAAAGGAACCTTTCTGGCATCTGCCTGAAACCATTTAGAGAAATAACGGAAAACCTAAATCAGTATGGTCGGACGGCGGTTGAACCGTCGTCCACCCAAATGCAAGTCCAGTGTGCTAACCACTGCGCCGAAACAGAGATTGGCCATCTCGTTTCCCAGTGGGGTAAATGTCCAAACGCGTGTGATGATTACTTTTGAATGGAACCCTTGCACTGTCCCGTCGTGGCGAGTGTCCGGTTCTTATGTGACGGTCCCTTATGTTTGACGCCACTTCTGCGACTTGCGCGACTATGAAGATCGTATATCAGATTGGTTGTGGACGGGGATAACACGTCTGAGAAGGCGCAGCTCCTAACAGCTGTTCTAGGAAGTGCATCATTAATAAAACATGCCGAGAAAACCTGAGAGATCACAGCGCATTCGCTATCTGATTCTGACGTTATGTACTTGTGGGCTGCTTTAAGTGTCTAAATACTAGTTTGGACATTAAAAAAGTCGACATTTATGGACATATTTCAAGGAAAAATCATCATTAGTTGCTAATTGTACTCGTAACCGAACGCTCCCGGAGTACTATGGTCGCTCGAACTAGTGGCGAGGCAGTAAACAGACTGCGTATTTTATATTCGGACAATAAATTACTTCAGATAATTGGCACTTAGAAAGTCATTGGTAGAAACCAAATCGCTTACAACATTTCAATTTAAACCCGCTAATCCCATTACACTCGCCTACGGAACAGCTCTTTTGAAGTGACTAATTGTACCATCGGAAATGGAAAACTGAAACTACTACACTGGAAGCCTAGCGGGGATTCTTGTCAATGCAGACTACACCAATTTAATTCCGAGCCACGGCAGTCTGCCGCTCACTGTAAAAGTAAAATATTACTGTCATTTGACATTACCTAATGAGTGATTTTCGCACAACCTGGCAACAAACGCATTACAGACTTACCTTTGTACCCTATATGAAATACTATATATTGTGTTTTTCATGTAGGTAATTACAGATTTTGGCGTTTGGAATTATTATAATTTGTTGCCTAGGTAATAACTCGTGGTATGAAAAAAAGCTATAGCGTCAGGTGGCCTCCAATTGCTGTTTGTCATTAGGTGAATACATACATTCTGCGGGTTCGCAAGGAATAGTGAGGAACACTGCAGTCTGATCGCGAGTAAAATTTACCAATAAGATAAACCTATGTGCCGCACCAGGAATCGAACGAATGCCTTCATTCAAACCCTGGTCTGTGGAACAATTTTAGCGAAAGGAAGGAAGATTTGTGTATTCGACAAGTAAGCGATTAGGGAAGCAATATTATCACCGATTAGGCTACGATAAGGAAGAAAATCAGTCGTGACGGTTTCAGCACTCACGTCGGGTCATTCAAGAAAACATAGAATTTGTAAGTCGGAATGGCTGGACATAATTTGAATCCTGTTCCTTTCGAATGTGGTCCAATGAGTTAACCTATTAACCTATTAACAAAGTAAGTAAATTTCCCGAATGAGTCAACGACCATTGTGGATATTTTGTGAGTAAAGTCGTCTTTATTGCTAGTAATTTCGGCTACTAACATCATCAGATAAAAACTTAAACTTGTAAAACAATGTTTATTGCCAACTTACATCAAACCTACGGTCCTACGTTTTACTGATACTGCGACTGAACGTTGTTTTGTAAGTTATAAATTTTGATCTGATGTTGGGTGAAGCCGAAACGATGTTATATGTAAAGAAATATATCGATCGATGTAGACGATTTTATTCACAAAGTAAACTCTGAACCCTCTTGATCGGTGACATTTTAATGTGTCAGCAAAGATTGAAATCGAGTCTCCAGACGAATTTTATATGTTGTCATGCAGTACTGTTAACTTTCCGACGAGGTCTTCACGTTTTCACACCATCCTTGAACAAAACTAGCATGTGGGTGTGGGATGGTATGGTGAAAACTTGTATTATTCTGTGATACGAACCGGTGACAAAGTACCTTCACAGCAGTTGCTAATTTCCTGGCTGGACTATAGGAGAAGCTGGTGGCTTTTGATGTAGCTGTGTTGAAACAGCACTCTCTGATAGATCAGTGGTGCATCTGGTGGATGATGCTATGCTAATATTAACTGTGAGGTGCAAGACAAGATATAAGAGATTCTCCTTTCGAGTAATCAGTGAGAAAAGACTTAGGTATGTTCATTTGGGGGAGGGTAACAAAGAGCGACATCTTCAAGCTTATTGGATTAGGGATGGAAGTCGGGCGTGCCCTTTGAAAGGAACCATTCCGGTAGTTTCCTGAAGAGATTTAGCGAAATCACGGAAAACCTCAATCAGGATAGCCGGAGGCGGGTTTGAACCATCGTCCTCCCGAATGCGAGTCCAGTGTGCTAACCACTGCGCCATCTTGCTCGGTAGAAAAGACTTGCTGGGTCAAATATTGCAATGCATTTTTTGTAAATGCTCATCAGACTGCTCAATGTATCCAAACTAATACAAAAGCGCACCCGTGGTGTTCGAAAGAGCGCCGATTGTAGCCACTTCACAACTTCGGCAAAGGTGACAACTAGGCATTGTCTTCTGCAGCTTCTGATGCGGAATAACGTGTTTGTGAACCGAATCCACCGGAGTCGACTCAGTTTTTAATGGAAAACAATTGATGTTCGGTTATCTAGCATAAAAGATACTTGGCTATAATACTTTTTCATACTGGACTTCACCGAGCAGCTAGTTTAAGTTTTTTCTTTTTCATTATATGCATGTGTCTGAGTGCACAAAGTGTGTGCTGAAACATTTTGTGAGTGAACGATTTTCTGCTCCCTTCATTCGCTGCTTTGAGGTGACGTGATTTGGCTGCATTGTATGAACCGATTATGTTCGTATTCAGCGTCGTATATCATTGATCTGTGTATTATTATTCGTGTCCATTGCGTTTCATGTTGCAACTGTCTTTTAGCGTTTCCAAACTAATTTGCACGTAATTTGGAGCGCTATTCTTTCACATTTCATTGTAGTCAGTGAAGAAATGTCATCCCGTTAGTTGATCTCTGCTGTGATCAGTCTGACTGCAGTTAAAATTTGCAGCGTGTGCTGCTCACTTTGCCGTTGCATGTATGATGTTAGAAGAGGACATATATAACCATAAGGGGAAATGAAACTACTTCATGTTACTAATGACAGCCTTAAGTTCACTATGAAAACGACAAACATGTATATTCACGCGCACTATTGACAATAAACGATTTTTTAATTTAATGTACTGAGCAACAGTTGGCGAAGTACTATCAGTTCGTTCTGGGTTTCATTTTTTCACTTTTGGACGTGTATTAATATTTCCATTTCCTCCAAGATGTTAGACTTAGAGCTCTTCTTTAAAAGTTGCAGTAGTTGATCTATTTATAATTCATTCACACATGGGGCGACGGAAAAATGGTTGCATCCAGCCGGGGGAACCCGAAACTATATTCATATAATTTGTACAGGTGAAATATTATTGCCGGCCGCGGTGGTCTAGTGGTTCTAGGCGCCCAGTCCGGAACCGCGGGACTGCTACGGTCGCAGGTTCGAATCCTGCCTCGGGCACGGATGTGTGTAATGTCCTTAGGTTAGTTAGGTTTAAGTAGTTCTAAGTGCTAGGGGACTGATGACCACAGAAGTTAAGTCCCATAGTGCTCAGAGCCATTGAAATATTATTGCGGTTGTAAACTGTTCGGGCTGTGAATACCAAACAGCGGTTCTCCAAATTTTATAGATATGAAAGTCACCTTTCCCGAAACGATTGCGTTTAAACCCCATGAGCAATTCTCATTCTCTTACGTGGAGTCCACACCCACGTGTTACGATTCTAACAACGTGTCGCAAAAGTTCACATCTACATCTACATCTACATTTATACTCCGCAAGCCACCCAACGGTGTGTGGCGGAGGGCACTTTACGTGCCACTGTCATTACCTCCCTTTCCTGTTCCAGTCGCGTATGGTTCGCGGGAAGAACGACTGTCTGAAAGCCTCCGTGCGCGCTCTAATCTCTCTAATTTTACATTCGTGATCTCCTCGGGAGGTATAAGTAGGGGGAAGCAATATATTCGATACCTCATCCAGAAACGCACCCTCTCGAAACCTGGCGAGCAAGCTACACCGTGATGCAGAGCGCCTCTCTTGCAGAGTCTGTCACTTGAGTTTATTAAACATCTCCGTAACGCTATCACGGTTACCAAATAACCCTGTGACGAAACGCGCCGCTCTTCTTTGGATCTTCTCTATCTCCTCCGTCAGACCGATCTGGTAAGGATCCCACACTGATGAGCAATACTCAAGTATAGGTCGAACGAGTGTTTTGTAAGCCACCTCCTTTGTTGATGGACTACATTTTCTAAGCACTCTCCCCATGAATCTCAACCTGGTACCCGCCTTACCAACAATTAATTTTATATGATCATTCCACTTCAAATCGTTCCGCACGCATACTCCCAGATATTTTACAGAAGTAACTGCTACCAGTGTTTCTTCCGCTATCATATAATCATACAATAAAGGATCCTTCTTTCTATGTATTCGCAATACATTACATTTGTCTATGTTAAAGGTCAGTTGCCACTCCCTGCACCAAGTGCCTATCCGCTGCAGATCTTCCTGCATTTCGCTACAATTTTCTAATGCTGCAACTTCTCTGTATACTACAGCATCATCCGCGAAAAGCCGCATGGAACTTCCGACACTATCTACTAGGTCATTTATATATATTGTGAAAAGCAATGGTCCCATAACACTCCCCTGTGGTACGCCAGAGGTTACTTTAACGTCTGTAGACGTCTCTCCATTGATAACAACATGCTGTGTTCTGTTTGCTAAAAACTCTTCAATCCAGCCACACAGCTGGTCTGATATTCCGTAGGCTCTTACTTTGTTTATCAGGCGACAGTGCGGAACTGTATCGAACGCCTTCCGGAAGTCAAGAAAAATACTTCTACCTGGGAGCCTGTATCTAATATTTTCTGGGTCTCATGAACAAATAAAGCGAGTTGGGTCTCACACGATCGCTGTTTCCGGAATCCATGTTGATTCCTACAGAGTAGATTCTGGGTTTCCAAAAACGACATGGTACTCGAGCAAAAAACATGTTCTAAAATTCTACAACAGATCGACGTCAGAGATATAGGTCTATAGTTTTGCGCATCTGCTCGACGACCCTTCTTGAAGACTGGGACTATCTGTGCTCTTTTCCAATCATTTGGAACCCTCCGTTCCTCTAGAGACTTGCGGTACACGGCTGTTAGAAGGGGGGCAAGTTCTTTCGCGTACTCTGTGTAGAATCGAATTGGTATCCCGTCAGGTCCAGTGGACTTTCCTCTATTGAGTGATTCCAGTTGCTTTCGACATCTTCCTGCAGGATCGCTTAATAAACATCTTTTGCCGCATTCTAGAACAGTTCGAAACTGAATTTTATTCGGAGTCTCCATAAAATAATCCCATTAATTACATCACACACCGTTCACCAAATGAGATAATTCTCTATGTACACCAGTTACTTCAGTTTTCTTATACACGAAAGCTGCTTTTGTCGACCATGAATTTCCTGTAACCATATCCAACATTACTTAACTACCGGCGGTATATTTTTGAGTAATCTGTAACATAATATATACTAAACATAACTCTATTTCATGTACAAGAAGTTTTGAAACTTACCGTCTCAATTGGGTAAATACTGTTTCGTATGGCGAGAAAATATCGCTAGTAGTCTGCATATATATTTCAGTAGAGCAAGCAAACGTTAAGCACACCTTGGTGCTTGTATTAGCTCAAGCTATCTTCTCCACCATCACAGTAAACAGATCCCCAAAACATTGTTTGCACATTGTTCTAAACACTAGCAACGTACCACCGACTGATGCTAAAAATGAACAGCGTTTAACTTTCGTTCGCCGCACTGGAACCTAAACAAGAAGTCCATCTCTCTCTTAGTAGAGGTTATATTTTCTCATCAGCACCGATGCACAAAACAGTTGGAAATATGTCCTAGATGAAACTGCCGAAGGATATATCATCGGCATTTCATTATAACGTGCATAGAGGTAGAACGAGTTCTAATACCAGATAATATTGCTCAAGTGAAAGCTGCCGAAATATCCGCCGCAATTACGACGCTGGTCAGCTCTATAAGTGGGCAATAAAAGTACGTATTGTCACAACATTATCAAAACAGATCCCTATATTTATTCTTACACACTTTGCATTGTGGGTGAATTAAGGACTCCATATCAATCAGCGAGTGTTCAGTTTCCACCAATAGCTTCTGGACCAAATACCATCGGAAAATACAGATTCTCCGTCTTTCATTTCTTCAGATTAGACGTTGTTCCTCATGTCGAATAGGAAAATTTACAGAACACGCGCTATTATTGATCAGAATATGTTCATTTGTAAGCCCAACTAACGATGCATAGTTTTGAGGCTGACTTGTGATTCAAAATTCAAGTGCCATTTTTATTTAGTCCGCATTATGTTCTATTTACTTGAAAGTAAAAACATTGCTATTGGAATACGTAAGGAGGAAAATGGGAATGGTGTCTTCAATAGAAATGTCATTATGTTATGCACCCATTTGTAGAGTATGATGATTAAAAGGGATTAACAACATTATCATTGTGGAGGGCAATAATTGACTTATTTTCCAGTGTTGTGACTAAAACGATAAACTAAATTTTATTATGAAATATTATCATTTGTCCCGGGTTCGATTCCCGACGGGTTCAGGGATTTTCTCTGCCTCGTGATGACTGGGTGTTGTGTGATGTCCTTAGGTTAGTTAGGTTTAAGTAGTTCTAAGTTCTAGGGGACTGATGACCATAGATGTTAAGTCCCATAGTGTTCAGAGCCATATTATCATTTGTCTCACTAATTATCGCTTTAAAGAAAAAAGTCTCCCACACACTAAACTGTCTCTTAGCTATGCAAGGACCCCGGAATAAATATCGAACGACAAAACATCGACAGAAATTTGATCATGTGATGACCTGTTGCCATGTCGTGAGTCATGACACCAAATGTTCAACTGTGTGTAAATTCCTAAGGGACCAATCTACTGAGATCACCGGTCTCTAGACTTACACACTAAGTTATGCTAAGACGAACACACACACCCATGTCCGAGGGAGGACTCGAACCTCCGGCCGGAGTGGCCGCGTAACCCGTGTCAGGCGCCTCAAACCGCGCAGCAACTCCGCTCGGTAGTCGTGACACCATGTTGTTACCCCATCACAATAATCGTGAAAACTTCTCGCTAACGACATTCTGTAATGAAATATCGACATAACTTAATATCTCCCTAGCGTTACAGTTAAAATTTGTTTGGTGCATAGTTTTCTAAAATGTCTTCGAGCCGAAGATGGGAACAAAAAAAAAAAAAAAAAAAAAAACTGGCCAGGTGCGAGTAGTATTCGCACACTGAGGGATCAGTACAAACTTGATTATGTTTATAGACGTTCTTCCATCCCGGAACCGAGAATGCTTTAATATTAAGTTCGAAATCGGATAAAAAGGCCAAAAGAAATATTGTTTTTACAATTAGAAAATTACATTTTTCTGATTTTTTCCCTTTACTAATGCTGTTAAACCTTGCCTCTTGCCAAGTTCCATTATTCAAAATTAATGGGAAGTACTCTAAAGAGTTCGATGAGTGAGTTTACGAAAATCAAAGTACGTTACGTAAATGCCGTATCTTTTGATTGCATTGACTTAGGAGTTTACGTTAACTAAACTGCAATGGACTACAGACTTTAATATGTGAAATAAATTTTGACTTGATATGTCTAACCTTTCCTGAGAAAAAATGAGTCTTGACGTGCGGACAGAGAGACAAACAGGGTGTTACAAAAAGGTACGGCCAAACTTTCAGGAAACATTCTGTGGTGTCACCGCCAGACACCACACTTGCTAGGTGGTAGCTTAAATCGGCCGCGGTCCATTTAGTACATGTCGGACCCGCGTGTCGCCACTGTGTGATCGCAGACCTAGCGCCACCACAAGGCAGGTCTCGAGAGACGATATAGCACTCGCCCCAGTTGTACGAGGAGATTGCTAGCGACCATACGGACGAAGCCTTCCTCTCATTTGCCGAGAGCCAGTTAGAATAGCCTTCTGCTAAGTCCATGGCTACGACCTAGCAAGACGCCATTAGCCTTACCTACTTTGAGAGTTATAGTATAAATGTCTCAAGAAGAATGCTGTAGTCATCAAATAATAAAGTTAAGTATAAAGCAGCTACGTACTTTTCTTGCTACCATTCAATAGTTATCCTGTTCCAGAATTGACGCCCGTCGGCGTGAGTGTGTACGCGTGCCTTTCTATCGGCTACCCGTCACTGTGGACTGGCTGCCTTGTCAGTCCACTTCACATTCCTCACACACAAATAAAGAAAAGAAATTAGGTGGTCCGGGAACGCTTAATTTCCATGTTAGAGCTCATTTTAGTTTCGTCAGTACGTACTGTACTTCCGCGATTCACCGCCAGTTGACGAGAATCCGCACCCAATTGTGCAATCACGTCATCAACACAGATTTTCTGTGAAAGTTTGGGCAGGCATTGTTGGTGATGTCTTGATTGGGCCCCATGTTCTTCCACCGACCCTCAATGGAGCACGTCATAATGATTTCATACGGAATACTCTACCTGTGCTGCAAGAACATGAGCATTTACAAGTACGACCCAACATGTGGTTCATGCACGATGGAGCTCCTGCACATTTCAGTCTAAGTGTTCGTACGCTTCTCAACAACAGATTCGGTGACCGATGGATTGGTAGAGGCGGACCAATTCCATGGCCTCCACGCTCTCCTGACCTCAACCCTCTTGACTTTCATTTATGGGGGCATTTGAAAGCTCTTGTCTACGCAAACCCGGTACCAAATGTAGAGACTCTTCGTGCTCGTATTGTGGACGGCCGTGATACAATACGCCATTCTCCAGGGCTGCATCAGCGCATCAGGGATTCCATGCGACAGAGGGTGGAAGCATGTACCCTCGCTAACGAAGGACATTTTGAACATTTCCTGTAACAAAGTGTTTGAAGTCACGTTGGTACGTTCTGTTACTGTGTGTTTCCATTCCATGATTAATGTGATTTGAAGAGAAGTAATAAATTGAGCTCTAACATGGAAAGTAAGCGTTTCCGGACACATGTCCACATAACGTATTTCCTTTCTTTGTGTGTGAGGAATGTTTCCTGAAAGTTTGGCCGTACCTTTTTGTAACACCCTATTGTTGTTGTTGTGGTCTTCAGTCCTGAGACTGGTTTGATGCAGCTCTCCATGCTACTCTATCCTGTGCAAGCTTTTTCATCTCCCAGTACCTACTGCAACCTACATCCCTCTGAATCTGCCTAGTGTATTCTTCTCTTGGTCTCCCTCTACGATTTTTACCCTCCACGCTGCCCTCCAATACTAAATTGGTGATCCCTTGATGCCTCAGAACATGTCCTACCAACCGATCCCTTCTTCTGGTCAAGTTGTGCCACAAACTTCTCTTCTCCCCAATCCTATTCAATACTTCCTCATTAGTTATGTGATCTACCCATCTAATCTTCAGCATTCTTCTGTAGCACCACATTTCGAAAGCTTCTATTCTCTTCTTGTCCAAACTATTTACCGTCCATGTTTCACTTCCATACATGGCTACACTCCATACGAATACTTTCAGAAATGACTTCCTGACACTTAAATCAATACTGGATGTTAACAAATTTCTCTTCTTCAGAAACGCTTTCCTTGCCATTGCCAGCCTACATTTTATATCCTCTCTACTTCGACCATCATCAGTTATTTTGCTCCCCAAATAGCAAAACTCCTTTACTACTTTAAGTGTCTCATTTCCTAATCTAATTCCCTCCGCATCACCCGACTTAATTAGACTACATTCCATTATCCTTGTTTTGCTTTTGTTGATGTTCATCTTATATCCTCCTTTCAAGACACTGTCCATTCCATTCAACTGCTCTTCCAAGTCTTTTGCTGTCTCTGACAGAATTACAATGTCATCGGCGAACCTCAAAGTTTTTATTTCTTCTCCATGAATTTTAATACCTACTCCAAATTTTTCTTTTGTTTCCTTTACTGCTTGCTCAATATGCAGATTGAACAACATTGGGGAGAGGCTACAACCCTGTCTTACTCCCTTCCCAACCACTGCTTCCCTTTCATGTCCCTCGACTCTTATAACTGCCATCTGGTTTCTGTACAAATTGTAAATAGCCTTTCGCTCCCTGTATTTTACCCCTGCCACCTTTAGAATTTGAAAGAGAGTATTCCAGTCAACATTGTCAAAAGCTTTCTCTAAGTCTACAAATGCTAGAAACGTAGGTTTGCCTTTCCTTAATCTATACATATATATATATATATATATATATATATATATATATATATATATATATATATATACTGTATATATAGTTCACTGGTTTTCGGACGTGCCCATAGAGCCATCTCAATACTGGATTGTAAATTATGGCAATAGGAACGTGAGGACAATACAATATCTAGTGCCCTATCGGAGAAAGTCCCTGTTCAAGCCTGGAATCGAGCCCTGGCCACTCTGGTTGGGAATCCGCAGCACTAACCGTGCAGTTACGACGGTGGACACTCTCCGAACCTTGGTGGTGCAGTGTGAGACAAGAGTGTCGAAGTCACCTCCTCCACTCCTTCTGGTTGCCGGCACCGCGACCGCAGTCGGAGGTCGGATAGCCTACGGCTCATCGCCAACAGTCAGACCGAGAGAGGTGGCGCAGTGATTAACAAACTGGACTCACATTCGGGAGAACGACGGTTCAAACCCGCGTCCGGCCACAGTGATTTAGGTTCTCCGTGATTTTTCTAAATGTGTTCAGGCAAATGCCGGGGTGGTTACTTTAAAATTGCAAGGCCGATTTCCTTGGACATGCACTATGTGATCAAAAGTATCCAGACACCCAAAATAACACAAATTTTTCATATTAGGTGCATTGTCCTGCCACCTACCGCCAGGTACTCCACATCAGCGACCTCAGTAGTCATTAGACATCGCGAGAGAGCAGAATGGGCGCTCCGCGAAACTCACGGACTTCGAACGTGGTCAGGTCATTGGGTGTCACTTGTGTCATACGCCTGTACGCGATATTTCCTCACTCCTTAACACCCCTAGGTCCACTGTTCCCTATGTGATAGTGATGCGGAAACGTGAGGGGGAAACGTACAGCACAAAACCATACAGGCCTCTGTCGACTGACAGAGATTGCCGACAATTGAGGAGGGTCGTGATGTGTTATAGGCAGACATCTATCCAGACCATCACCCAAGAATTCCAAACTGCTTCACGATTCACTGCAAGTACTATGACAGTTATGTGAGAGGTGGGAAAACTTGGATTTCATGGTCGAGCGGCTGCTGCTCATAAGCCACACATCACGCTGGTAAATGCCTAACGACGCTTCGCTTGGTGTAAGGAGTATAAACATTGGACGATTGAACAGTGGAAAAACGTTGTGTAGAGTGACGAAGCACGGTACACAATGTGGCGATCCGATGGCAGGGTGTGGGTATGGCGAATGCCCGGTGAACGTCATCTGCCAGAGTGTGTAGTGGCAACAGTAAAATTCGAAGGCGGAGGTGTCATGCTGTGGTCGTGTTGTCAATGGAGGGGGCTTGCATCCCATGTTGATTTGCGTGGCACTATCACAGCACAGGCCTACATTGATGTTTAGATGTTTAAGCACATTCTTGCTTCCCATTGTTGAAGAGCAATTCGGAGATGGCCATTGCATCTCTCAACACGATCGAGCACCTGTTCATAATGCACGGCCTGTGGCGGAGTGGTTACACGACAATAACATTCCTGTAATGGCTGCACAGAGTCCTGACCTGAATTCTGTAGAACACGTGTGGGATGTTTTGGAACGCCGACTTCGTGCCAGGCCTCACCGACCGACATCGATACCTCTCCTCAATGCAGCACTCATTGAAGAGTGGACTGCAACTCCTGAAGAAACTTTCAGGAATCTGATTAAACGTACGTCTGCGAGAATGGAAGCTGTCATCAAGGCTAAGGATAGGCCAGCACCATATTGAATTCCAGCATTACCGATGGAGGACGCCACGAACTTGTGAGTCATTTTCAGCCAGGTGTCCGGATACTTTTGATCACACTGTGTACTTCCCTAATCCGAACTTGTGCTCCGTCTCTAACGACCTCGTTGTCAACTGGAGCCGGCCGCTGTGGCCGAATGGTTCTAGGTGCTTCTGTCCGCTGCTGTTATGGTCGCAGGTTCCAGTCCTGCCTCGGGCATGGATGTGTGTGATGTCCTTAGGTTAGTTAGGTTTAAGTAGTTCTGAGTCTAGGGGACTGATGACCTCAGATCTTGAGTTCCATAGTGCTTAGAGCCATTTGAACCATTTGTCGACTGGCCGTTAAAAATTAATCTCCTCCTCTGTCAACAGTCATCGCGAGGAGTGGAGAGCTAGGCTGGCAGCTGGGATCGGCGGCTCGGGCTGCGCTTGGTATAGTGTAGCGGAGTAACGGTCTTCGCTTGGTAAGCTCGGAGGAGCTAAGTCAGCGTGAAAGGTACGGACAGAGAGGAAGAAGCCAGTTTTGGCAGAGCAAAGAGCGCGAATCTCGACAAGCTGGTACGCTGAGAAAGCTGACGACCAGACGCCACTAGCGCTCAATGTGTCTCCTGACTGCTGTGTCGTCACAACATAGTTGAGAGGTCGGTGACCCTTAACTGGTTGAGAGGTTGCGATTCCGGTGGAGATGGAGAAGCGAGCTTTTGCATGTCAAGAGGAGCCCTACCTGAGAGCTTTAGCAGCTGACGGTTGTACCCAGTTGGTTTGGTGCTTAAATACAGTGCACCATGTTGTGTGCAAGTAGTGCATTGGGTGTGCTGGTTAGCAGACAATATTATACCTGGAAATTCGTGGTTATTGTGTATGAAGCTGTGCTTATTGATTCATGACGCGCTGGGTGTGTGGATGTGTTCTCTGTGAGTTAGAGTCATTTTATCTGTTAAATTACACACCGTGAGCGTGATTAGTGGTATTATTCGGAAAGCTATTTTGTTTGATTTACACTGTATTCGCAGCTGATTCTTAACGCAAACTGTACTATGAAAATCTGTTCGTTATTTGTTTCGTGCGAGTGATCAAATTTTACTTAGCAATGTACAGGTGTTATACCGATATATGCGTAGCTGCTTTTGGTAGAGTAATAGTAGAACAATATATAGTTAAGAGCTATGTAAATGATGTTAAATAAGTCTGAGAGGTTGCCGAGCGGTTCTAGGCGCTAGAGTCTGGAACCGCGCGACCGCTACGGTCGCAGGTTCGAATCCTGCCTCGGGCATGGATGTGTGTGATGTCCTTAGGTTAGTTAGGTTTAAGTAGTTTTATGTTCTAGGCGGCTGATGACCTCAGATGTTAAGTCCCATAGTGCCAATTTTGAAGTCTGAGAGTTGGTTTGCTATCGTGTCCTTGGTCACAGAAGTTATATCTGTTATATTTTCTATCTACTGCCGAAAGCCATATATTGTAATTGTTACTGGTACTGCTCGATTATGTATCCTGGAACAAATGTTTGATTTTGATTTTGCTTACGCTGTCGAAGGTATTTAGTTCTATTTCATTGTTTGGCCCTCATTAAAGAACTATATGCTGCTACAGAATTGTATTCTGTTTCACTGTTATATTGTTCTTGTTGTTGTGGTCTTCAGTACGAAGACAGATTTGATGCAGCTCTCCATGCTACTCTATCCTGTGCAAGCGTCTTCATTTCCTTATAACTACTACACCTCGCATCCTTCTGAATCTGCTTGCTGTATTTATCTCTTGATCCTCCCCTGCAAATCTTACCCCCTCCCCCCAGCACACACACACTTTCCTCCAATACTAAACTGGTGATCCCTTGAGTCCTTCCAACCTCTCTCATCTTCTAGTCAGGTTCTTCCACAAATTTCTTTTCTCTCTATTTCTATTCAGTACCGTCTCATTAGTTACGTCATCTAACCACCTAATCTTCAGAGTTCTTCTGTAACAGTACATTTCTTTTATTCTGTTATCCAGAAGCCTTTTATGTTTAACAAGTTAACCGTTGAATTGAGCTCTACGTCTGCGAAACTCCTTCCCCAAGCCCCACTTCACCGATACCCTCTGCTCCAAATATACTTTTGGAGACGTGTTTGTGAGACACAATAACTTTCAGATTGCTTTAAAAATTTCCTTTTTTCTCACAAAGCATTTATTATCATTAGTAGGTCATCAAAAATTCTACCACACACGAATTCAATCCTTTAACCAAACTTCCGTTCAAAGTGGCGTTTTAAAGTTCATTTTAATGTCAAGTTCAGCAGTTATAGAGATTAATAGTTATTCTGAAATGTGATTGATTGCTTATATGAAATGCCATTGTCCAACATACGTACTGTGATATACCTCAGAAACCTGATTTGCTCAAGAGTTCCTTAAAATACGATAGCAGATGCACAATACACTGTCATAGTACTCTGTTCTGCTATGAAAACATTTATTCTGAAATAGGAGGCTAAATACTGTTAGTTTGCTGATTTGTTTGCCTCTTTTCATTCTAGCCTAGTGTTGGAGACAAACTACAGAATTTCATACTCCTTTCGAGTTTGTTCCATCATTTACATGTGTAGAGAAAAAGTTTAGAACATACGGGGTTATTATAAGCTTTTTGCCATTTACTTTGTTAATGATCGATGTTGAACCAGTTGATCACTGAAATCTATATACTGTGTTCTTTCGTTAAAACTGAACAACTCTCCATTTGCAAAAGAGGCGCAAAGTAATTCTTGAAAAACTCTTTTTCCTTTTTCCCCTTCTTATTCTTGTCAGTAACTGTGCCGAGATCTCGCGGTTATCCGTTTGGTGGCGTCTGTTACTTTATGGTTTCTCAAATTATTTATTTTGACTTTGCAGCTACAGTCGTCTGTTATACTAAGGAAGGGAGATAATGTGCTGAATCTATTTTTGAGTCGTATAAAATCTATTCTGTATGCTGTCGTATTTCGCCTCTTCGAGCGACTTTTTTTCTTGTTTAGAGATGGAGAACAACCCGGGATCTGACGAAACTAGAGTGTCAAAGCGCTGATTCGAGAAATGGCAGTGTATAGAAGACTGAAGCTGAACTCTCAGTCAAAAATTTCACTGGCTTAGTCTTAAGTTATTAAAAATTCCTCTATCTGTATTAGTCATATCAAGGAGGGAGGACATTTATTGTGATCCTCTTCGAATCGGGGAGAGAATATTGAGACCTGTGAAGGAAATTACTTGAAGTAGTTGTGGAATGGAACTGAAGCTTAACTTACAGACTAACCAGTAGCGTCAGCGGCATACATCTACATCTACATGGCTACTCTGCAATTCACATTTAAGTGCTTGGCAGAGGGTTCATCGAACCACAATCATACTATCTCTCTACCATTTCACTCCCGAACAGCGCGCGGGAAAAACAAACACCTAAACCTTTCTGTTCGAGCTCTGATTTCTCTTATTTTATTTTGATGATCATTCCTACCTACGTAGGTTGGGCTCAACAAAATATTTTCGCATTCAGAAGAGAAAGTTGGTGACTGAAATTTCGTAAATACACTCCTGGAAATGGAAAAAAGAACACATTGACACCGGTGTGTCAGACCCACCATACTTGCTCCGGACACTGCGAGAGGGCTGTACAAGCAATGATCACATGCACGGCACAGCTGACACACCAGGAACCGCGGTGTTGGCCGTCGAATGGCGCTAGCTGCGCAGCATTTGTGCACCGCCGCCGTCAGTGTCAGCCAGTTTGCCGTGGCATACGGAGCTGCATCGCAGTCTTTAACACTGGTAGCATGCCGCGACAGCGTGGACGTGAACCATATGTGCAGTTGACGGACTTTGAGCGAGGGCGTATAGTGGGCATGCGGGAGGCCGGGTGGACGTACGCCGAATTGCTCAACACGTGGGGCGTGAGGTCTCCACAGTACATCGATGTTGTCGCCAGTGGTCGGCGGAAGGTGCACGTGCCCGTCGACCTGGGACCGGACCGCAGCGACGCACGGATGCACGCCAAGACCGTAGGATCCTACGCAATGCCGTAGGGGACTGCACCGCCACTTCCCAGCAAATTAGGGACACTGTTGCTCCTGGGGTATCGGCGAGGACCATTCGCAACCGTCTCCATGAAGCTGGGCTACGGTCCCGCACGCCGTTAGGCCGTCTTCCGCTCACGCCCCAACATCGTGCAGCCCGCCTCCAGTGGTGTCGCGACAGGCGTGAATGGAGGGACGAATGGAGACGTGTCGTCTTCAGCGATGAGAGCCGCTTCTGCCTTGGTGCCAATGATGGTCGTATGCGTGTTTGGCGCCGTGCAGGTGAGCGCCACAATCAGGACTGCATACGACCGAGGCACACAGGGCCAACACCCGGCATCATGGTGTGGGGAGCGATCTCCTACACTGGCCGTACACCACTGGTGATCGTCGAGGGGACACTGAATAGTGCACGGTACATCCAAACCGTCATCGAACCCATCGTTCTACCATTCCTAGACCGGCAAGGGAACTTGCTGTTCCAACAGGACAATGCACGTCCGCATGTATCCCGTGCCACCCAACGTGCTCTAGAAGGTGTAAGTCAACTACCCTGGCCAGCAAGATCTCCGGATCTGTCCCCCATCGAGCATGTTTGGGACTGGATGAAGCGTCGTCTCACGCGGTCTGCACGTCCAGCACGAACGCTGGTCCAACTGAGGCGCCAGGTGGAAATGGCATGGCAAGCCGTTCCACAGGACTACATCCAGCATCTCTACGATCGTATCCATGGGAGAATAGCAGCCTGCATTGCTGCGAAAGGTGGATATACACTGTACTAGTGCCGACATTGTGCATGCTCTGTTGCCTGTGTCTATGTGCCTGTGGTTCTGTCAGTGTGATCATGTGATGTATCTGACCCCAGGAATGTGTCAATAAAGTTTCCCCTTCCTGGGACAATGAATTCACGGTGTTCTTATTTCAATTTCCAGGAGTGTAGATCTCGCCGCGACGAAAAACGTACCTTTTCGGTATCTTGGACAATATGTCGACCAGTTGTGAATCCGGTACGAAGGCTCCGTTTACGCTTAGGCAACGCCATCGACTGCGAGTTACCACTAAGCGCAATGCGCAGTTCACAGAGTAAGAACAATGAGGTTCCTCGTGCAGCGATGCTGTAACATCTGGCTCTGCTGCCTGGCATAGTACTTGGAGCGGCGGTGCGACGAACTATTCCGGTTGTTACGCCAGCGGAACACTGTATAAGGCGTTCTTTATAACTCGGTGTCACGCGAACGCAAAGTCTGCGCTTGTCATCCATGCTTGCCGTTCGCTGAGCACAATGTAGTGACGCATTTGAGTGAGACAATAACTTTACCGAGACACAAAGGAGGTGGGGGAGGGTGGGGGGCGCCTCTGATCTCCAAGCAAGAACAGCCCAGACGCGGCCTGAGGGAACACAAAGTCTCGAAGCGACGAGTTGCCTGTCTAGACGAGGCTTTACTCTCAACTAAAACGCTACTGACTTCGTTTACTCAGTTCCAGTTCTCTCACGAAAAAGAAAACTTTATTACTAATGAATTTATATTAACCTTCCGTAATGTCCGTCGCTGAAAGATATCCCTTAAGAACAAGCGAATGTTGTCTCTTTTCGTCAGTAATAGTTCCTCCATTAAAGTGTTCATTACTCACAAGAAAATTGCAATATTCATTCATTATCGAGACAGCAATTTTTTGTTCTACAGTCTCTGTTGCACTTCTCATCTTCTTGAAAGATTTACAAAACATCTACATCTACGTGATTACTCTGCTATTCACAATTAACTTCCTGGCAGAGGGTTCAATGAACCACCTTCAAGTTGTCTCTCTACCGTTCCACTCTCGAAAGGCGCGCGGGGAAAACGAGCACTTAAATTTTTCTGTGCGAGCCATGATTTCTCTTACCTTATCGTTAGGATCATTTCTCCCTAAGTAGGTTGGTGCACAGAAGGTTTTCGCAATCGGAGGAGAAAACTGGAGATTAAAATTTCATGAGAAGATCCCATCGCAACGAAAAACGCCTTTGTTTTAATGATCGCCAGTCCAATTCATGTGTCAAGTCTGTGGCACTATCTCCTCTATTTCGCGATAATGCAAAACGAGGCACCCTTCTTTGAACTTTTTCCATGTCATCCGCCAGCCCCACCTGATTTGGATCCCACATCGCACAGCAGTACTCCAAAATATGGCGGACACGTGTAGTGTAAGCAGACTCGTTAGTAGATCTGTCGCACCTTCAAAGTGTTCTGCCAATGAATCGCAGTCTTCGGTTTTCTCTGCCCACAACATTATCTACGTGATCGTTCCAGTTTAGGTTATTTTTAACCATAATTCCTAAGTATTAAGTTGAAATTGCAGCCTTCATATTTGTGTGACTTATCGCTTAATCAAAATTTAGCTCATTTTTCTTACTGCTCATGTGAATAACTTCACAATTTTCTTTATTCAGGGTCAATTTGCCACTTTTCGCACCATACAAGTATCTTATCTAAATAATTCTACAATTCAGTTTGGTCATCTGATGACTTTATAAAACGGTAATGTTAGCATCATCCGCAAATAATCTAGGAGGACTACTCAGATTGTCTCCTATGTCGTTAATATAGATCAGGAAAAATTGAGGGACAATATCACTTCCTTGGGGAATGCCGGATATTACTTCTGTTTTACTCGATAACTTTCGGTCTATTACTGTGGACTGTGACCTTTCTGACAGGAAATAACGAATCCAGTAGCACAACTGAGGTGGTGTTCCCTAGGCCCTCAGTTTGGTTAGAAGACGCTTGTGAGGAACGGTATCGAAAGCTATCTGCAAATCTAAAAATATAGAATCAATTTGACATCCCCTGCCGATAGCACTCATTACTTCATGAGTCTAAAGAGGTAGCTGTGTTATGCAAGTTCGACATTTTCTAACTCCATGCTGACTATGTGTCAATCAATCGTTTTCTTCGAGGTACTTCATAATGTTCGATTACAGTATATGTTCCAAAACTCTAATGGAAATCAACGTTAGTTATATGGGCCTGTAATTCAGCGGATTACTCCTGCTTCCCTTTCTGGGCATTGGTGTGGCATGAGCAACTTTCCAGTCTTTAGGTACGGAACTTTCTGTGAGCGAACGGTTGTATATTAGTGATAAATATGGAGCTATTGTATCAGCATACTCTGAGAGGACAATAACTTATGTTTCTCATTTTGGCAGTTGTTCTTGATTGGAATCCAGAAATATTAACTTCGTCTTCGTTGGTAAAGGAGTTTCGGAAAACTGTGTTTAATAACTCTGTTTTAGTGGCACTGTCATCAGTGACTTCACCGTTGCTATCGCGCAGTAATGGTATTGATTACGTCTAGCCACTGGTATGCTTTATGTATGACCAGAATCTCTTTGGGTTTTCTACCATATCCCGAGGCAGAATTTCATTGTGGAAATTATTAAAAGCATCTCGCATTGAAGTACCTGCTATATTTCGAACTTCTGCAAATCTTCCGGATTTTGGGTTCTTTTAAATTTGGCATGCAGTTTTCGTTGCTTCTGCAACAGCGATCTGAACCATTTTGTGCACCATGGGGGATCAGTACCATCACTTATTAATTTATGTGTTATATTTATATATCTCTCAATTGCAGTCGATACCATCTCTTTGAAATCATTCTACATCTTTTCTATGCTTACGTGATCAGGAGCCGAGACTGTCTCTTAAAAAGGTGTTAAGAGCGTTTTTATCAGCTTTCTTAAATAGATGTACTTTGCGTTTCTTATTGATGGTTGTGGGTTATACGGTATTCAGCATAGCAGCAACTGCCTTGTGGTCGCTAATCCCTGTGTTCGTAATGATACTCTCTATTTGTCCAGGATTATTTGTTGCTAAGACATCAAATATGCATTCGCCACCATTTACGCTTCGAGTGGGCTCATGAACTAATTATTCAAAATAATTTTCTGAGGAAGCATTCAGTACAATTTTTCCAGCATATCGAGGGAAGATCGATGTCGCCACCGACTGTAATTGTACGAGTCAGGTACCTATTTCAAATGAGACTCAAGTTTTCTTTGAACTGTTCTGCAACTATATCTTCTGTGTCGGGGAGGGGGGGGGGCGGTAAAACGATCCAATTAGTAGTTTATTCCGATTGTCAAGTATAACCTCTACCCATACTATTTTGCAGGAACTATCTAATTCAACTTCACTACAAGTAAACTACTTCTGACAGCAATAAATACTCCACCACCAACTGTATTTAATCTATACTTTCTGAACAGTGTTAGGTCGTTTGAAAAAATTTCAGCTGATCTTATTTCCGGCTTTAGTGCGTTCTATTAGGGCTTGGAGCTCTTGTTCTTTCCCAACACAGCTACGACAATTTCCTACAATACCGATCGTTTCTGCAACTACATTACTGTGTTTTACCTGCCCCCTTTTAGACGGACGCCCTTTCTGTGGTTTATTCAGACCCTCTAACCTAAAAAATCACCCAGTCCCTTCCACACAGCCCCCGCTACCCGTGTAGCTGCTTCGTGTGTGTAGGGGACTCCTGACCTATTAAGCGGAACCGGGATATCCACCACCCGATGGCGCAAGTCAAGGAATCTGCAGCCTACACGCTCACAGAACCGCTTGAGCCTCTGATTCAGACCCTCCACTCGGATCTGCACCAAAGGACCACCGTCGGCTCAGTTGACGATGCTGCAGATGGTGAGCTCCGCCTTAGTTTCGCAAGCAAGACTGGCAGTCTTTACCATTTCCGCTAGCCGCCCGAAACCAGAGAAAATCTCCTCCAATCCAAAGCGACACACGTAATTGGTACCGACATGGGCCACCACCTGCAGCTGGCTGCATCCTGTACTCTTCATGGCATCCGGAGCACCCTTTCCACATCCGGAATGACTCCCCTCCTTGGTAGCCATGTCCCTGAGGGGCCCCATTACGTGCCAACATTGGAACCTCCAGCTACCAGTAAACCTACCCTCTGTGAATGCCCAGACCTTGCGGGGCAAGAAGCTTCTGGAACGGGGTGGACGACTGCATTCGGCTTAGAGATTTCGTCAGCCACAGATGATGCCCGAAACCCATTCGTCAAACGAACCGGGTAGGCCCTACGATCGGCCCCTCGGAAAGTCTTTCGCTGCCTGCTAGAGTTTGGAATGATTTCCCGCTCGACCACAAGTGGGAGGTCAACCTCAGTGCAAGCAATACCCGGGGCGTCCACAGCAGTGGACCGATCGGGGAACACGTGGGTCGTGTTCGACGTCCCTCGCATCCTCGCGTGCGCCCCCCCCCCCCCCCTCCGTGCCTTCCCCCCCCCCCCCCCCCCCCAAGTGCAGCAGCAGCCTCAAAGCTATGTAACAGAAGCCAACACTCCCCGGAGCTGTTGTACTTATCTGTAGGCTGTAGCACAGACAGGACGATTTCACGGCTCCTAAGGGAATTGGAGAGAAAGCAGCGCTCAAATACAAAACAACAGCATTAGAAACGACCACTTATAACTAAATATTTCCTTACGCAGACGAACAGACAGGCTGTTACTTTATCTAGCTGTTACTGCATCTAGTGAACATGTGTTTTCCATGTTGCACAGCGGCAAACCATTCAACATCAAACAAACTGATGCCGTGTCTAATAAAATGATTGTTCGGAAGCATAGTCCAAAAGCACCTGAAAGTAAATTTGTTTCATAAATGAAAAAAATACGGAGCAGTAAGTACTTTGGTTTTATTACTATAAACAATTAATTCTCAAACGACGAGTAAATGTTTTTATTCTCTTAAGTGAATAATGTTTTACAAAAATATTTTTATTTGCCATTCGTGAATGACTCTACTCGTTAGTTATCCGTCATTCAAATATGTTTGACGTAACTCTGCTAATAGCTTCCCATATAAACAAAAGTCAGTCCCTATTGTACATACCTATGACACTGGAAGTACGTCCGCCTCAATCATAAATTTTTCTATAGAGATGTTATTGTAAATCAGAAAATGCGGTAAACAGCAGAACCTGGAATGATGCCGTGTTACATTATTTCATTACCGAACTTAGGAACACGCAAGTTAAGACTTCTTGGTAGACGGGACTCAGTACCTATACGCCACCTTAATGAGGAATCATCCTCGGAACAACAATAAGTAACGCCGAAGCGGGCTCATCTGACCTCTTATTCCCATGTGTCTGTTACGTAGAAGTAGGCACTACAGGCAATGCTGCATGAGGTAACCATGCATCCTGACACATACTTTGGCCCTTCTTCGCAGTGGATACAACTGGCTCCACTCGGATTGAGTCACAAGCATTGGGCACACTCTGCTGTAACGTCTGCACATTTTCTGTGGGTTGGGCTTACATTAATGTCCTTAAATGGCCCCGCAGTCAGAAATTCAATGCGTTTACAACCGGTGAGGGCATACTACAGGACTTCCACAACTAGTCCATCAGCCACCAAACGTTAGCGTGAGGTACTGTCGACCGGTCCAAGTTAATTGCGCGGTGCCTTGTCGTGCGTAACCCACAGACGTCGTATTTCTCTATGAGCAAGGTTCTCCAATAGCGCTGGCAATTCATCGCACCGAAATCGATTATACGCAGTACCTTCTATTGTTTGGTAAAGTGTGTTGCCCTGAGTTCCACAGCGACAATTCCTGTCCATTCGTTAATGGCAGCCAGAATGAAAAGTCGTAGATAATAAAAGGCAAATACGTCCTGGACAGGGCCATGGATGTAAAAGAAAGGAACTAGCTTTTCAACTTTTCTGGCCGCTTCAAGGACATTTAAATCAAAACATGTTGACATATTCGCACTTTTTTACCTCTTAGCACTAGCACACATGTCATGTAGTATAATGCATCTGGTCAAGTAAGGAAAAGTAACATGATACATAAAGTATGTCGTATAACACAACACATGCTATCATGTCATCCAGCATGGCATTGCTCATGTCGTGCAATATGAAATCACGTGTCATAAAAGCTTATGATGCATACATCCCCATTCTGGGATACTTACTATGATACATGTACTCCCCACTCTGGGATACTTCATATCGTTGATGCAGCCCACGTTCTAGAAGCGCATAAATTTTTGTCTACTTGTTCATACACCCCTCAGCATACACGTAACATGGGTGTTTCTGAGGCAGCTCACTGCACTGGGAAAGTGAGGTTAACTCTTAGAAAAGCACGAACATGATAAGATGTTTTGATTTAAATGTCTATAAAGCTGTCAGATAAGTCGAACAGCTAGTGCCCTTCTTTTAAATCCTTAACTCTGCCCAGGGCGTATTCGCAGTTTTCTGTGCTACAATAGGAGCATTCCTCATCCTGGTTCCCAACTTTTAATCTACCTCAATATTCACTTTAGACCAACGTAGCTTCCCAATCCATGTAGATATTTGTTGGGTGGGACGACGATCGATCCGGTACATGTTTTTATTGTCTTTTGATCCATGTTGCTTATATCGTTTTTAACACCCCAAGAAACCCGAAAACCCAAATAAGAATGTCATGATAATTTAAAGTAGGGAACAGTGTTATCCTGACAGGTACGACAACTTTCACAATAATATAACACCTTAAAGTTTTCATGAATACCAATTTCAATAATTACTGAGTCTGACATGATATAAAGCTGGAAAAAAGTAAGTTTATTTTTAATTAGCTATCAAACATATTAGTAATAACTGCAAGTCAGTACGACGAAAGTTAAGTCAAAAGTAATATGTCGGTCAGAGATAACATTTATTGTGAAAAAGAGTTGTAAACGCGGCGAAAAGGAAATTCAATGCGTCTACAATGTCGATCATGGAAAAGTTAGTCGCTTGTTAGCTTGCTTGCTATCAAGTCGAGAGAGAGCACCGTTTGTTATAGGACTACAAACGAAACGCTACGAGATTGTTTCTTTAAAAAAAAGTGTCACTGTGTGATAGAGATGCGCGGACTTTGCTCAAAGTTATTCTGACTTGAGAACTTGAACTGAAGTGATATTCTGATAGTGTACGAAGAGTTAATGAACTTTAAATATTGGAGATATTATTGTTGGACTCAACCTTCATCAAAGTGAACAGTTACAACGAAGATTGGACATAGGATCGAAGACTGCAATACCTGATTAGCCTATAGTAGGAAACATTAATATGACCACACGAAGATAATACGAACACGCCGGTTGTAAAAGCTGTAGTAACTGTCACGATCACCGGACTGAAAAGAATGGTAATTGATCTGATCCATCGGTGTGCGTGTGATGTAAAGATTATAAACTAACTGTTAAGAACGAAGAATAAAATTGTTCGTCATTAATAGATATCTCCCGTGTTGGATCCATTATTAATTGAACTGCGTGATAGTTGATAATCAAAATTAATTAACTGTGAACATTTTAATTGAAAGAGTGACTTGATGAACATTGAGCATGGAAAGGAGTGTTTTGCCGAAATAATATCACGAAGCGCGAAAGCAAGATTGCATTATAGATTATCTCTGGATTTGCGTCGTGCCGTAGTGAACAATTCTTCCTAGCAACGTAACAGCAACTACTGATACTGAACCGCAAATGAATTTTTCCTCGCTTCAGTCGTGTGAAACGGCGCCGGTGATGAATGATTCACTCAATACTGCAGTAACTAACTAACCAGGCATAGCAAATCATCATAAAACCATAACAGACAATTAAAATCATCAGTTCGCATCGCTGAGAAGACTGTGCGGACTCGCAAACAGACTTTCATACAATTTTCTTTAGAGATTTTCAGGTGCTGTTCCACGTTATCCGACGGGGACAACCATCACTGCGCGTCGCGTCTCCATTCCACCGACCGAGCTCCAGCAGTAGGGGCTCAACATCAACAGCGACAACAAAAGGGGAGAGGGGACGTCACACGTCCCAACGTATAAAGCTTATACAGAACAAGAGGACGACCATAAATTACACGTACTTGTCTATCTTCTCGCAAAATTTGAACCGATTCGCACAAGTCTCAGAACAGAAGTTGGATGCACAAGGAAAAAAAAAGACACCAAAGACGTCTTTCTGCACGTAAATTTCAATGCAGCATGTTTTTTTTCCAAACGGTTAAAACTTAGCTTAGACCATCTCGCTAGACTCATCAGTTATTTAAGAATGACTCTTTTTGCACGTAAAATCCGAACGGTGCATATAAAAATGTGCCATTAGCTGAGCATTAGCATCAGCCCAGAGAGCACCAGCGCTGTAGCGACACTGAAGCCATCCTGGTGCATCGACTTCATTACTGCTCGACGATTTGCACCTGCCCACTCGTGCGTATTGCGATAATTTACTGTGTCATCTCTAGCGAACACCCGTCATCTGTAAATGAAATGCAGACAGTGAACTGCGGATCATCAGCAGTCCATTGTGGAAGCCATTGACATGTATCGAGAATGGTGGTCTGCTGGCTGAAAAGCTTGCACGCATTGCGTACGATAGGGAGAAAACAAGTTCTCGTGCAGAAGAGAATGGTTGATACCTACAGTAACTCCAATTCTTCGTGAACTTGGTGCAGGATCATCTCCTACATGACGCACTACCTCCCCCTCCATCTCCAGTGTGGGAACTGTGCAAGGCCTACCGCGGTCCGTTGATGGGAATTATCCAGTGTGTGTAAGACGCTGGACTAGGCAGCTGACATTCTTGCAGATAGGTTGGCGTTATAGTCGTCGTTCGGCACACAGTTCAAGGGCTGTTAATTACTGCCATTGGCTAACCCATGCCTGCCAATTGGCTCGTGGAATACTAGGCCACCATAGAGAGAAAGGAGCAAAGCAAGCTACGTAAACATGTGGATTCACGACCATCGAAAAATTTTTCTTTCTACCATGATTGCACAAGACGACGCTGAGTGGTGGTGTGGAGCTGCTAGATTATGTTCGCAACGGGAAAACTATCACAGGCACGTACTACCTGTCACAGTTGTCAAATTTTATTAGTTTAAGAGCTGTCACTGTTGCTACGATAACAGAGACACTTTATTAAAAATAAAGTTAAACAACGCAAAAGGCGTGGTGTCAGGTAGGAATCAGAAACCAGACCAGAGCTCCATATGAAGTGAGACGTTGAAATGTTCAGGTAAGGAGAAAGCCACCCACTTTGCTTGATATAGGAACATATTGTATTTGTTTTGTAAAACAGTCTTAGAGAAAAACATTGTCTGTCACTTATATCTTGAAGAAATTTTATTTATAAAAAATAGTTTGCTGTATTTGTAACGTATCGATATCGTATATCGATTTACTGAGGCATAATTTTCATAGCACGGGTTCATCAGTAATGTGTGAAACAGATCGATTGCTGAGACTTCAATCCCTATAGATATATTTGTAAAGTTTGGACACATGAAAGGATACATTGTCTTTGAGTATTAAGAAAAGCATTGTTGAGTAAAATAGCCCACGGTAGCTGGGGGAGCGATTCGTTGGGGCAGATGTGGCGGTGATGGGTTGACCAATCTACGGAGCTCTGGTCAGAGCAGGGGGTTTCTTTTATGAGATGAGAAATTTTGAGGAGTGGAGAATAGTTAAGAGCTTAATATTATTGGACGAAAAATTTTTAGAATATGAATTTGACACAGAAACGACTCGTGAGCCAAAAAGCAAATGTGGCACTGCTTTGTCTGCATGGAACGATTATTTTAATTTCTTAGTTTTTGTTGTTCAGTGATTCGGAGTGTTAGGTAAAGGAGACGATTTATCAGCCATATGTACAAGACGTTAGCAAGTACCACCCACTTCTGTTTGCTAAACGTAAATTTTGATTTAACAATTTAAAAGTAAAACTGATGGCAATTTTAGAGTTCGATAATGTTAAGTATCTATGATAGGGCTAAAAAGAGTGAGTAATTTTAATAAAAAAAAAGAGTTTAAATCTTTAATTTGCAAGTTTTAGAAAATTAAGTGAGTTCCGATTTCATTTCATTTTTCATTTACAATTATCCTTTCCCTTTTCTAAAATGACATACATTTTGAACGCAATGAGTACTAACAACATTCGTAGCAAATGAACGGAACGATGAGTGGGTAGGGTGTTGTCTTTTCAAACAAGTGGTAAGTTATAGTACACAAGCGCAACTCTTCTCTCTTTCAGATTAGTACATCGCAACAGCGCTCTCATTGGCAGCCACGCCTATACCGAGCAGACTCGAGCCTCCATTGCTAGTAAGACATTATCAGGGCGTAATTATAGAATACATCTGGAAGCAGAATTCCTTGTTGCATGCAGTGAAATAAATTAGACGTGAACACATACTCGACAGATAATGAATAGCCACTGTTGGTGAGCATTTCTGTGAGAAGGTCAAGTTCATTTAAGACTGTCAATGTTCAAAGTTCCTTTCATTAAAAATTTCCAAATTAATTAGTTTTCGTTTTGTTAGATACTTTCCGCAATTTCCGGGCTGCACTCAGCCCTTGTGAGGTCAATTGAGGTGCTACTTGACTGCGAAGTAGTGACTCCGGTCACGAAAAGTGACATACGGGCGGGAGAACGGTATGCTGACCACATTTCCCTCCATATTCGCATCCAGTGACACCTGTAGGCTGAGAATAACATAGTGGTCAGTCGGTACCAAAAAAATGGTTCAAATGGCTCTCAGCACTAGGGGACTTAACATCTGTGGTCATCAGTCCACTAGAACTTAGAACTACTTAAACCTAACTAACCTAAGGACATCACACACATCCATGCCCGAGGCAGGGTTCGAACCTGCGACCTTAGGAGTCGCGTGGTTCCGGACTGAGCGCCAGTCGGTACCACTGGGCGTTCCAAGGTCTATTCTGACGGAGAGAAGAGCGTTCCGCAATTTGCTATCATTAAATGTTTATCATCAGATACTCTTAACACGTTGTCAGACAGTAGAGAATGTGTGTGTGCTAACTGATGACAGGGACAGGATCGCTTGGAGGTGCCAAGGTTATTCTATCTAGCAGAAGCAATACCAGCCAAAACGTTTTGGAAAAGACTTTTGGAAGAGTTAGGGTACAGCAACGCTAGAGCATAAACTCAGACCTGAAAAATCAGCATATAAACGTCCAGCGCAGGGGCTGAGACAGTGATAACCAGGAACCAGCTAGGATTCAGTACCACTGCACAGTTGTCAGGAGCAGTACCATCTTCGAAGTCACTATACAGTGACACTTTCATGCTGGTTGAGTAAAACAACAAGAAATCTGTACACATTCAATGGAGGACAACTGAGTTTCCCGTAAGTATCCAGCAACAGTCATCACCTTGAGTTCTCTCCCTGTTAAAGAAGATAAGCACTACAGAGTTTATCTTTAGTTGCAAAGACTGGTATTGATATTTGTGTGTGTCAAAATATAAGGAGGAGCAAGGGTCGTCTGGCACTTGGCTCCTAGTATGAACAATACTGCGTAACTCTCGAAAAGGAACAGTTAAAATTTTCTGTCAGAATGCAAAGAGGAACGAGTGTTGTGTCGTACTAGTCTTAAATTGTGTATTGTTGGAAAAAGTTACAAACAGAGCTTGGGAGTTACTGGAAAGTCGTAACATAGATAGTGGTAGGGTGTACTCCTTGATTTGCAAAGATGTGCAGCCACCGTAGGACACCTCTTCAAATAAGGCTGAAGAACTGGGAAAATCAATCGTTAAGTGCCTTATTCACGTCCTGCGAATCACAACTTCTCTCCATTCCAGTATCACCCGTTTGAAGCATCCTAGGAGACTTCCTCCCTCTCACTTCCTTGAGGGTAACTTAGTAGACCACAGCCCACATTGTCGTTAAGGTCCTGATTTCACTTCGCAGGCCGTAGTTTCACGCAACCTGGCGACATGACCTGTGACGCGGCGCGACTCACGTACCGACATTTCCCGGTGAAGTTAGGGAGACTGTCAAGACGAAGCATCCCGGAAAGTTGTCCCAGAGGGTGTTCATCCTCCACGACAACTCCGTGTCTAATTCTGAACAGCAGCCAGTCATATATGCTGCTTCTTCGGGTACTCAAATTTTGTCTCACTAAACCGCTTTCTCCGGATATAACGCCAGCGACGTCTTGATCTTTCTTCAGAAGTGCTGCATGACAAGTACTTCCAGAATGACGGCAGGCCGGGTTGACCGAGCGGTTCTAGGCGCTACAGTCTGGAACCACGCGACCGCTACGGTCGCAGGTTTGAATCCTGCCTCGGGCATGGATGTCTGTGATGTCCTTATATTAGTTAGGTTTAAGTAGTTCTAAGTTCTAGGGGACTGATGACCTCCGAAGTTAAGCCCCATAGCGCTCAGAGCCATTTCAACCAGAATGACGACCAGATAATTTTCGACTCTACGTTTGTTGGACAGCCGAAACAGAGACAACGGAGGTTAGAGCCAAGTCATCTACAGTTAGAACAAATACGTAACATTGAAAGGTGAATGTGTGGTGAGTGAGTAACACTATTATCGTACTTGACCTTTTCGTGTAGATATTAAAATCAATTGAAGAGACACCCTGAGGACTTCTCATGTACTTGAACGTACTTGTTATTTCACGTTGATACTTATACCATAATACTTATAACGGTATGCTATGGTTGCCAGCCATATTACCTTTATATGTACACTGTTGTTGTTGTGGTCTTCAGTCCTGAGACTGGTTTGATGCAGCTCTCCATGCCACTCTATCCTGTGCAAGCTTCTTCGTCTCCCAGTACCTACTGCAACCTACATCCTTCTGAATCTGCTTAGTGTATTCATCTCTTGGTCTCCCTCTACGATTTATACCCTCCACGCTTACACTACTGGCCATTAAAGTTGCAACACCAAGAAGAAATGCAGACGATAAATGGGTATTCATTGGACAAATATATTACACTAGAATTGACAAGTGATTACATTTTCACGCAATTTGGGTGCACAGATCCTGAGAAATCAGTACCCAGAACAACCAAGTCTGGCCGTAATAACGGCCTTGATACGCCTGGGCATTGAGTAAGCAGCGCTTGGATGGCGTGTACAGGTACAGCTGCCCATGCAGCTTCAACACGATACCACAGATCATCAAGAGTAGTGACTGGCGTATTGTTACGAGCCAGACGTTTTCAATTGGTGAGAGATCTGGAGAATATGCTGGACATGGCAGCAGTCGAACATTTTCTGTATCCAGAAAGGCCCGTACAGGACCTGCAACATGCGGTCGTGCATTATCCTGCTGAAAGGTAGTGTTTCGCATGGATCGAGTGAAGGGTAGATCCACGGGTCGTAACACATCTGAAATGTAACGTCCACTGTTCAAAGTGCCGTCAATGCGAACTAGAGGTGACCGAGGCGTGTAACCAACGGCAATCCATACCATCACGCCGGGTGATACGTCAGTATAGCGATGACGAATACACGCTTCCAATGAGCGTTCACCGCGATGTCGGCAAACACGGATGCGACCATCATGATGCTGTAAACAGAACCTGGATTCATCTGAAAGAATGACGTTTTGCCATTCGTGCACCCAGGTTCATCGTTGAGTACACCAACGCAGGCGCTCGTGAATGTGATGCAGCGTCAAGGGTAACCTCAGTCACGGTCTCCGAGCTGATAGTGCATGCTGCTGCAAACGTCGTCGAACTGTTCGTGCAGATGGTTGTTGTCTTGCAGACGTCCCCATCTGATGACCCAGGGATCGAGACGTGGCTGCACGATCCGTTACAGCCATGAGGATAAGATGCCTGTCATCTCGACTGTTAGTTATACGAGGCCGTTGCGATCCATAACGGCGTTCCGTATTACTCTCCTGAACCCACCGATACCATATTCTGCTAACAGTCATTGGATCTCCACCAACGCGAGCAGCAGTGTCGCGGTAAGATAAACCGCGATCGCGATAGGCTACAATCCGACCTTTATCAAAGTCGGAAAAGTGATGGTACGCATTTCTCCTCCTTACACGAGGCATCACAACAACGTTTCATGAGGCAACGCCGGTCAACTGCTGTTTGTGTATGAGAAATCGATTGGAAAGTTTCCTCATGTCTGCAGGTTGTAGGTGTCGCCGCCGGCGCCAACCTTGTGTGAATTCTCTGAAAAGCTAATCATTGGCATATCACAGCTTCTTCTTCCTGCCGGTTAAATTTCGCGTCTGTAGCACGTCATCTTCGAGTTGTTGCAATTTTAATGGCCAGTAGCGTATTACTACATTTTCTGCACATCAGTGTTTTATATTCTATTTTCTAATAGATCTTATGGTAGAAGTAAGCCGAAAACGGTATCTGTGAATAATACAGTGAAACGGAAACAAGAGACAATTATGAATTAAGTGATAAAAGTGTTACGACCACCTCTCGTATTAATGCTCTTCGCCGCCGTTGTATGCAGTAAGTGTCCAGCTGAACTCTGGCGTGCATTATTGTTAGGACGCGGCACGTTCCAGGGTAATGCAGGTAATAACTGCAGCGGGTGGTCAGTATACAGGCGCAGGCAGTCCCCAGGGCCAGCGCGCGACCCGGCAGGCAGCCGCGTCGTTGTTTGCGCGCGGCGCTCGGTGTGAATGCGGCCCCAGAGGCGTTCCGCAGACGCGGCAGGTCGGCCGCGCCCCCGCAGCCGGCTCTGTTCAGCCGGGACGCGAGCGGACTCGTAAATGCGACGCAGTAAAGCACGCATCGGCACCGGCGCGGGAGCGGGCTGGGCCCCGCCCAGTCTG